>NC_091828.1:115235000-115365000 GCF_038994185.2 Dermacentor albipictus
GCGCGCCGCAAGATGTACTGTATCCTTCCGCCATGCACACATCCAAACCTGCGCGTCGTCTGCTCTCGACTATACAGTGCAGCAGCAGACAACGCTGCAAGACGATCGACATCGTGTTAACGACACTGGTTTGATCGTTAAAGCTTTGGAAGAAAGTTCGCAAACGCGTAGCGCAACTTAACGGTACTCGCGTTTGGCACTATTTTCCGCGATGCTTTTGTCGCTGCTTTTGCTGTGCGCGTATAGTCACTGCCGCACCGTCGCCGCGCACGGTTTTAGCGAAGGCCCGACTCGCTTTTCGCGGTCGGAGTGCCGGATGTCTCGAAGCAAGATGACGCCGTCCAAAGAATGTTCTCCAGAGGAGCCAGATGGGAGTTCCAGTTCATGTCGCTCCGAACCTCCTCTCCCTTCGAGACTTCCCTAGGCGGCGGGCCTGGGCCCGCTGGCCATAAAAAGAGTTTTCGTGGAAATAAGAGCACGCGGGTACTTTGAAACAGCCGTGCGCGCCTCGGTGCCGCAGTGGAGGTGGGAAGTTCTCCGGTAGAGATACGGCGACGCATCTTTCCGTGGCGGCGGGGGGCTCTTCTTTCATTTTGAACGCAGATCGGAGCGCGAGGGGGGCGAAAGGGGGAGAGTTGGAGCCGCGTGCCTCTCGTTTTCCTCGCGGAGTCGAGCTGGCGGAGAAGGCGCCGCCGCCTTTCCGCTAAGCCTAAACTGGAAAGAGGCGACCGCAGGCTCCTAGCTGGACGACAACGCTGGAACGTCAGGGCTGGCTGATTGCGCCAGCACAGGGGACCCGCTCCATCAATCTGCAGACACCGGAGTACTTCGTTTGAACCAGCTTCTGGTGAGACCGTTGTCCCCGTCATCCCTGTAGGTGTACCTGAACGTGCAAGAAAAAGTGTGTGAATCGAAACTATGAAGCTGGTCACACGTTCAGGAGCGCATCGTCTGTTACTCGGAAGGATTCTGAGCCGTCTGCTGCTCCTGTAATGAGGCGCGTTTGTTGTGTTTCGGTGAGTCTCGTTCGGACAGCAACGGGCCGAACGTTGGATAGAGACGCTTGAGCGATCTTACCCGCCTATTTCAATTAGTTTACCGTTGGGCCCATGAGCGGCCACGATCGGTTCACTGACCAGATGCCATAACGTCGCCTGCAGCGACCAAATTCGGAACCACGGATTGTCCACGTATCTTCAGGACAACGTCGTTCGATCTTGTCGCTAATTTGTCGCGCTTTCTTTCAGGTCAGGCAGCGTTCTTTAGCTGACTCGCGACACCTTTCAATAGAATTATTGGTCTTGTATAGAGTTCGTGGTTGATATATGGCCGCCCTATGCAAAATTTCAGTTTACCTGGTCCACCTGCCCAGTCGAGTGCTGAATCCGTCAAAGGGTTCGCACTTTAAGTGTTCCGCATTTGTAGTAGTTTCGATGATACGATGGGCTGTCACACTGAGACTTAAAAAAAAGAAACGCTCACACACAGTCCTGCTGCTACGTTTTGTCGAATGGCCTGTTGAGAATAAGCACACGTGTGGAATGAATACGGCAAATCAGTTCTGAGCAATACCGCAAGGTGGATGAAAGGTTCGTGAACGGAAAAAAAAAAAATGGCGTCCACCCGTGTGTATAGCACGAAGCTACAAAGGAAACCGACATGGGTTTCTCACAAACAAAGCTCTGTATAGTTTAAGAAAAAAATATTCGTCGCAGAAACACGTGCCGGTTGCCTTTGTATGTGTAGCTTCGTGCTATACGTACGGGTGGACGTCAATTTTTCCCTTCATACGCTGTGAAACGCCTCTTTTGGCTCCATTGCCCAGACAAGGCGAAACCAAACGTTCCGTGGTCCTCTATATGCGTCAGGCTTCTTACGCAAGTCTACATACTGCGATTGAGTTTACCATCTTGCCGGATAGCGACAAATAAAGAATACCTAATCTCCACTCGTAGAACGATTACTGCGGAATTAAGTGCGACATGAAGTTTCCTTCGCACGCACACATATGTTCCACCTTGTTTATCCTCTCTCGGTTTCATCGCAAGGACCAGCAGAAATGAACGAGTCTCGAATGGAATTAAGGAGATCCCTCTCTCTCTCTCATTGTGTTTTTCGCTGTATACGCGTAATTGAATTTGCCGACTGAAGCGTCACTGCATAGACGCTAGCGCCGCATTTTCTCCTATAGTGGAGTTTCGAGAAAAAAAAAAAAAGAAAATATGCTCGTCGGTGTTTTGTCACTGTTCTTCTCGCGGCAGCTGTATACCTCGATATTCGCTGGACGAAGTTGTCTTGCTATAATGCATGACCGAATCGTGTTACATATAGTTTACTCTGCCGAACTTTGATCGCGACGTCGGCTAATTTGGCGGGAGCATAATCAATTCTATGCCCTTCCAAGCGTTGGCCTATTTACACCTCTTCCTTTCGTCCATAAGTGGGAGATTTTTTTAATGTACGTATTCTTCACAGGAACTGTCTGTTTCCACATGCAGCCTTGCCGATGGCGCACGCCTGTGTCTTTGTGCGTACACTTTGACAAATACATTGCCCCACAGCGAACGTGAAATATAGTTCCACTTATACCACGTTGGAATTACTTTGGATTACGCTTATAGCTGTTGCACTTCCCGCGGCTTTCCTCGTAATCGAATGTTGAGCCATTCCGTGGTGGGAATGAATTGCTACCGTATAGTTGTTCACGCAATGACAAACCGATCGCAGGAAGATCATGAGGGGCTTCAGTTGATCGACAGTTGTGGTTGCCCCGAAGTAAATGAATAAATAAGAACTTCAAGATGACGTACCAAGTGGAAATCTCCACACCGATCGGCTCATCATAGATCTAATAACGTTTCGACGAGGGCTTACGAGAAGAACTGCCCTCGTCGAAAAGTCGGCTCCCGGCAGAGGCTTTTTGTGTTTGCCTGTGCTGTTGGTCCCTTCTCGTGGTTAATTCACATTATTTAGATTCTGGAAATTGACGTGGCAAATTAACTTTGTCATTGTCAATTTTGGTCGAATTCGTCATTGGTAGAGAGAGAAACGTTTTGTACGCGAGAAAATGACGAAAATGGATAATCTGAGTGGCACTGCAAGGCAGTTTTGGCCTCGCCAATGAGAAGCCCTGAGCATGGCTCCCGCCTATAACTCTGACTTGTATAATAGAACATTTGCACCGACAACAAAGTGCCTTGATTATTTGAAGCCCGAGTACAAAAAATGGCTGTGGCTTAGCTAAGGTTAAGCCCAGGATGCGAAGCATACTATCCTTTATTTTAACGCGACAGCGTTAAGGAGCTCGTGTCGCAGAAAAGCCGGTGTCGTCGGCGTCGGCTCAGGCGTGCGGCGCTTGCTCAGGCGCACATTTCGTTGTCGCGCCGAACGCTGCGTTGCTCGACGCTCACCGCGTCCGATGCGGGGCGCGTAGTCGCTGCGCCGTAGCAAAGCCTCCTAGAAACAGTCTCTGTAGCACGCCGCAACCTTCGCTTCTCATTCCAACGAGCAGCTCTGTCTCCAGGAGGCATCTCACCTCGTGAGTGTCTAGCAGAGGCAAGCGCAGCTGCTTATATACCGCCGCGACGCCGCGAGCGACGGCGCGAGTTGGAGCCCCGTTTCTCCTCTGTCGTGACGTCACGGTGTCACGTGGTATTGAAGGCGACACTGCCGCGCCTGAGGAACTGGGTTGAGCTCTAGTAATATGCTTCGCATAAAAAATTGTGCAGAAGATCGCATGCACTGTGGGATGTTGTACGTGCGAAGCATTTTGCACGTACCTGGCTATATGTAGCACTGTTTGGGGTTACACAAAGCGGTAGTAAGTGGACAAACGTGTTTGTAAAAAAAAAATTTAGTAGTCGTGTGTGGGTAGTGAGCATGTATGTGACGATAACACTACAACGACCGCGTTGAATGCAATAGCATGGCGGCAACGGCACGATCTTTACACCATATGAGTTTCGTATACGATAATTACTTTACACCACCTGTTCGCGACGCGAGCTTACAACATGGCAATTAATTATTGGTTTCCGCACAGGTATATAGTGAGACGAGCGTAAACGGCGGAAACGCAAATTGTGACGTAACCAGCGACTACGTGTTTGTAGTGCAAGCGTTCTGATCTATGGCTCTGTCATACGGTGTGTGAAAGCGACCGACGACGGCGTTTTTACT
This sequence comes from Dermacentor albipictus, assembly GCF_038994185.2. Taxonomy (NCBI): domain Eukaryota; kingdom Metazoa; phylum Arthropoda; class Arachnida; order Ixodida; family Ixodidae; genus Dermacentor; species Dermacentor albipictus. The sequence continues at coordinate 115,239,180 of NC_091828.1, forward strand.
CCGCGCTTTCACTCCGACGAAGAGATGTTAAAGCACGATTAACTGGGACGATCGTGAAGTAGCTGCACAACGTCGCACCAATTTCTACCTATACAGTGCTATATACGAGAAAAGTACTGCCGTAAGTTGGCCGGTCTCGGAGATAATGCCGTCTAAAAGCTGTTTCACATGTTGCGACTGGAAGAGGAGGAGGAATAAACGTTTACTTTCGAAACAGTACTAGGTGGGAAATACGACCGGTAGCAAGAAAAAAAAAAAAAAAAAAACGTATGTACCGGCGCAGCCGCACGCATCGCAATGCGATGTAACACGGCGCCCCCAGAACTTCCAGCTGTCACGGGGAAAGACGACGACAAAATGGCACAGAGTGCATACGCCGATCGTCTCAAAAACCTGGCTGGCTGGCTTTGGAGCGAGAGAAGTCCCTATATATACTCTTCTTTCGTGGCGCCAACTAATTGGAATCTCCGCAGAAGAAAGCGATAAGATTTATACGTAACACATTAGGCCGTTACTTTTCACCTTCGTCGCACGCCCATGCCTTATCACTTGACGTATGCCTGTACACAGACTGCACGCGCGAACGCCTCGTCACCTTGCATATGAGATCATATATACACGGACCATCGGTTATCGCGACGCCGGTTCCATTTGTGAAGTGCCTCGCACCATGCAACTGAAGAACTCGCCGCATTAACCTTGTTTCATTCCAACCACGCTTGAACAGTTTGATTTTTTTTTTCCATCAGCAGTCGAACTCCGGAAAGGTCTTGACGGCTCAGTTCGGCAAATAACTAACCGGCAATTTGCGAAGCAAATCCCTCGTCGTGCATCTCATTAGTTTAAGGCTTGCTTGTGTACTCTTTATTTCGATGTATGTACCCTGCAATAGGTGCTTTTTTTTTTACGCGCAATGTTGTTTTGTTGTGACCTACGCGTATATGTGACATGCTCTTCTGCTGCTTGCACACTCATGCAGTTTCGTGTTTTGTACCTATGCTAATGTACGTCGTGGCACGTTTCATTTACTACCTACGTAAGCAAGTTCTATACCCGCCCCTGCAATGTCTCGCATTGAAACGGCACCACGTGTAAAACAAAAGGTATTCGTGTGATCGTACGTGACCTAATGGCTACAGCAACGCGGCCTGCTGTGCTCAACGGCAGGGGGTCGATTCCACCACCGGTCAAACATGATTTTTATTAAAGCGAAGCAAGGCCAGGAGCTTAGGTATATCTATACCTATACCGGCCGCAAGGTGCCAAGCAAGAGGCAAAGAATGCTTCGCATCAAAAGCAGGCAAGAGATGGGAGCGGGATCATCCCATGGGCATAGGTACAACCTTACGAGATAAAGAAGATATGTTGGGTACAAGATTAACGATATAGGTAGAACTTAAGCGGTTTACCAGGGCTAGGTGACTATTTGTCGCCGCCTTGATTTAAACGGGACGTCATTGAAATCATCATGAGTCACTATCACTATAGTAGAGTCACTATATATAGTGACTCTATACTATGGTGACAGTGATAGTAGAGTCACTATACAGTGACTCTATACTATGGTGATAGTGACTCATGATGATTTCAATGACGTCTCGTTTGAATCAAGGCGGCAACAAGTAGTCACCTAGCCCTGGTAAGCCGCTTACGTTCTACCCTATCGTTAATCTTGTACCTATAGACACTATTCGATGGCAGTTCCCCATATACGTAAAACACTAGTCCACGAAAAGTTTAGAGTCGAGGCCTGTTTTTTAAACGGGAGTTAGACAGCTTCCTTTCGTCTGTGTATTGAAGTAGCAGAAGAACGAACGCAACGAACGCAGATATTGAACCTCTTCACAAAGAGGTTCAATATCTGCAGAAAGAAAGCGGGAAAAGACGGTTCGCGAAACCATGACGTCGCATACAGAAAGGAGAAACCGGCGGTGCGAGGATATATGCGCTTCACAGCACATCAATCCAATCAAATGCGCTTCAGAGGGTCGTTTTCTTGCGCTGAACGCACTCGCTGACACACTACAAAGACCGTACGGAGAAACTCCGCGTTCGGGAGATGCGTTCGGTCCCGGACGGTTGGCACCGGTCCTGTTCGTTTCGCAGAACTTGAGACTGACGCTCAAAAGTATACATACGCGCCGTCGCAATCCCAACAGGCGTGAATGTATTTATTTATTTTGCGGCACACGTGACCCACGGCTTTTTCTTTTTTTTTTTATCTTCACTGATGAGTACCCGCGCGCCGCAAGCGCATTGATGATGCAGACGACGAAGGAACGAACGCCGGAGCAGACGACATAACTGCGGGCCATGCAGACGACGCTCAAGTTCTCCTTGCTACCACTGCTGGTGATGGCGGCGCTGGTGCCCTCGACAGAAGCTAAAATCGAACAAGTGAAAAGGGCCTGCGTCGAAGGTAAGTTTTTTTTTTGGCCTGTTTGATTGATTGTTTTCGACGCTAAATATGCAACCGGTGTACTATTGAATAAAAGAAACAAACAGTCGAAGAACCGGTGGGGTGCGTAACCGAACAAACTGTTTCTGCGAATGGGCCTGCTTATTGGATCCTGAAAGTGATGACGTCATGCGCGTGCTGAAGGAAGCATCGACGCAAAGGACAGCGCTTCTGCCCAATCCGCTACAGTGCTGTTATCTAATATGTCCTATTGATATCGCGCGCGTTATTTGAAACTTCAGGTTCGGTATATGCGTCAGTATATACTTGATGGCTTGAACACGTATTTACGTAAGATGACCTTGTCCTGCGTCCGTTTTTTGTAGGTGATGTATAACATCCGCGATCATGTCAAACCAAATAGCCTGCCAGCACACATACTATCGAATTACTTGGTGATGTTATCACTGTTGTCGATAAAATATTCCTTGCAGGCTCGCTAACCTGTATTTGTATTTACTGCAACAATCAGTTTTGTTCGTAAACACATCGCTTATTTCTTGACAACGGTTTACCGAACAACGCAATTCGGTTTAATTGCGACTGCATTAGAGTTGGAAGCGGTAACTGAAAGGTGCACTCAGCTGTTCACAAGGGGATTCATCGCACATTAAGCCTTTCCCTCAATATGCTTTTTGGAGCCTTCTTTGAAAAGTATTCAGAAACACAAAACAGAAATAGACCAGAGCATGTTTATTTCAGTGGTAATAAATAAACAGCCATATCTGAAAACTCACTCAGAAGAAAAAGAAAGTGTCATAAACAAATATGTTACCAGAGAATAACGCCCGTTTTTTGCCCTAAGAGTCGGTTAAATCGCTGCTGATCGACGCTATACTATGAGCGAACACAACGAACTGTTACGCAATTTCTTTGATCGACAATGCCAACAGTGTCTCACATGCACGTTTAATCTGGACGGCGCAATCACATTCATCGTGTCTGCTAACTTCTGTAAACGCTTATGGAATGCAGAAGCTTTGTCGAAAGAAACAACGAAGCCACAGCAAACACGCCTATTGCTGAGTTAGCGGTATCGTACAAGGTTATAACAAAAGGGCTAGAACAACGACGCAGCTCTCGTACAACCTTCGGGGTACACTCACTCCACCTTTGAGCAAATGTACTCCTTTGAGCGAATGTACTCCTTTGAGCGAATGTACTCCGCAGGGGAGTATGGGAGTTCTAGGAGTTAGGGCGCGCTGGTGAACACCCTTTTGGAGAGAGTAAGTGCTTGTCCCGTATTTGACTCAATTTCCTACAAAAAAAGTTCTCGTATACACCTTTTTGGAGTACATCAATTCTTTGAAGTTAAATTACTGCGCAAGGGAATGAGATCTCTCATAAATTTGAGTTTAATCGAATGTGCAGGCGACTCCCTTTTCGAAAGGGAGTGCTTCTCCCGTATTTGACTCCCCCTTTCTGGAGTTCTCGTACATCCTTACGGAGTACACTCACATGCAACTTTGAACTGAATCACACCGCACGGGAGTACGAGATCTCTCAGAAATTAAATTTAATAGGGATTGCTGGCAGCTTGCTTTTTTTTCGGCAGTAAATACCTCGTGTTCGATTTCATTTTCAAGATTTCTAGTACGCACTTACGGCGTACGTTCACTCCTTCTTTGAGCGAATGTAGTACAGAAGGGAGTACAAGATCTCTCAGAAATGAAATTAAACAAGCAGTGTCATGGCCACTCCCTTTCACAGAAGTAAGTGCTTTTCCCACATTTGACCACATTTTAGAGAGTTCTCGTGAACCCTTACGGGAAAACGGTAGGCAATATCTGAGTTATAGTTCGCTGCGCGAGGCGGTACAAGATCTCAGAAACGGAGTTTATCACGGGACAAGCGCCTACTGTCGCAGAGTCTGCAGCTCCACCTTTGATGCTGTGAATTCTGGCAAAAACAAACAAACAAAAGAAGCAGTTAGCGCAACTTTTTGATAAGTTGTTGGAGTAATAACTCAGGTCACTGCCTAGACGAAAGGAAAAAGTCGATGAAACGAAGTGGTTTATACAGGTAGTTTAGTAGTTAAGCTATTGTCTACCTAATTCATTCATTCACACACACACACACACACACACACACACACACACACACACACACACACACACGCACACGCTTATTTAAACTCAGTGAAGCCCGGTGAAATTTACTGCCGTGTCTAACGAAATAAGGGAACTCTCTCTCTCTATATATATATATATATATATATATATATATATATATATATATATATATATATATATATATATATATATATATATATATAGTCTACCCTGAGGAGAGTAAAATGACGTGTCATGTCCTGTCGAGGAGAGTAAATGCCGTGTCAGTTTTACGTCTGCATTATTTTGCAAGCAGAGCTCCCATCTCACTTTTCGCACTCATCATAAACTAACCAGGCGCAATCGGACGACTCCCACGTTGTTTGAAATGCTAGCTTTCAAAAAGACCTTTCTTACTTTTCCTTTACTCACGTAATTCCTTCGTTACGAGCGTTCATTTTACGACGCGGCACGCTAGTTTCTCTGCACGAGTTGTGGCACGTTTGACTGTTTTGTCGTGGCAATAATTTACCCGTAACAGCTCAATATTTTTGCCTCACCTTTATTGTGTCTTTGAACTTTGTTTTGAATTGAGCGAGCGCTCAATTCAAGACATTGATTCTGCAATACCGTCACATACGAACAAACCAAAACATAAGATGTGCATAACCATGCAAGCTTGCTACGAGATCATCCGACACTTCTGTCATTGAGCTGCAGGTGATCGTTTCCTTTTTTTTATTTGCACGTATTTTCTTTTTTCTTCTTTCCTGTCTTTTACGACGGCTAATTTGTAAACGCCGTCGGCGGCCTTTTCCTCCGCAACATCGCATACTAGCTAGTACGACTAGCTATTGTCACGAGAACTCTTTTCATCCATTGAGGTTACTCTGACGACTTTTGATCTAAAGAAGTGACAGGAATTTTACTATTGGAGCACAAGTATGCTACACTGGTACCCCTTGTCACTTGCTCAGGCGTTTACTCGTTCTTTTTTTGCGCTTTCAGAAGTGAAAGCAACGTAGAAATGGCTCCTTACTTACCCCTACGTTGGGACCACGGTTATTGGGGCTGTCTTAAGCAACACTTAACATTGATTGACGGATGGCCGTAATTTACTTTTGAAGCGTTATGTTTTCTTAGCTCGTCCCTCAGTTTCGCACCGTCGTCGTCTGCAACGCAAAGCTTGGCAGCGTGCCAAGGTCGCCCGATAACCTGCGCGAGCAGAAGGCGTTTCTATTGGCGCAAGCGCACGTGATGCATGATGCATGCGCGTCAACCAATGAGTGAAGAAAGTTCCCTCACGTCACGCAAAGCTCGGTACTCTGCAACAACACCAGATGGCGCTGCCTTTATGCGCAGTGTTCCTTTTCCTACCCGTGCTTGCTTTGCTCGATAGATAGGCAATAGAGCGTCTTTCTGGCTTGGGCGTGGTTGCCACGTCCACCCGATACAGAGGGATGGCCACAATATCATCATCATCAGCAGCGTACGACCAAGTACGCGATCGGCGTATGGTACAAGCAACATGAGAACAAATAAAGTTAAACGCAGTCAGAGAGCTGGAAACGATCTCCTGGGAGGCAATTTGCTTTTCCACCTGAACTTTCTTTTGGGGAACACTTCTTCCTCGAATTTCGTTTTGTTTACTCTGGAAACACTTTTTAAATACGTCAAAAAGTTCTTTAAACCGGTGATCAATAGCTCGTTCCTTCCTCCTCACCTTCTCACTATCGAGTAAGACAGCTCGCACAAAAGCGCCGACACGAAATAAAGCCGCACTCACACAGCGTCGAACAAAAACGCAAGCTGTGAAGCGAGCTTATAGACGAACACAGCTTCGCAACACCCTGGTCCCTCTATATAGCAACAGCTATATAGAGCTTCTTTCTTTGTTTCATCGCTCCGAATTTTATTCTTTAGAGTTCGGGCCATGTATACACACGCTTCTCGAGAAATCCGTAATTTTCGGAGAACACGCACGGGCGCCCCACAATAAATCTCGGCTACGGCATTTAATAATCTCGCCCACGCGGCAAGCTGCATCGTGCGTTTCGCGCGAAGCCTGTCACACAGGCGTTATAAAGTGACTGGGCGTACGTACACCGCGCAACGCGGTCGTTCATAGTCTCGCCACACGGGGGCGCCACGTGACACGCGTATACAGATGGCGTGACGTCACGTCGCGCGCCTGGCGACTGCTGCCCGCCCTTTGTCGCTTTGGGACAGGTGGCGCTGCTCCGTTCCGGGAAATTAGGCCGCAGTTTTTCTTTTCTTCCTTTCTCGGACGTGTTTCCTGGAAGATTTCCCGGACTCATTTCGCTATCGACTCTGCGGCTTTTCATTAGCTCGGCTTTTGAACATCGATACAATAAGTATCAAGGTTCACTTCGCGAACTGTCAACAAGCAATAGGCAAGAAAAAAGTAATAGGAAAAAGAGTGACACGGGACGACAAACAATGAAACCCAGGAGAAGTGTGCGACAACTGGCGGCTACCGAATTCGCATATGCGCATGCGCGTTGACAGAAACGATGCAAGTTTCGTCAGCATGCATGCCGGGTGAAAAAAATATGTGCTGAGCGATTCGGCAAAGCATCCGAACACTGCGCATTGATTGAAACCTACCGAAGTGTTGGGCCGACTTTTCAGATGGGGAAAACGGGAAAGGGGATGGCTTCACGGAGAGTTGGCTAGCGAAAGGCTGCGTGATGTATAATGCTCTATATTCCTGGTTTATTTCACTCCTCCGTTCTTTTGAGCGTGTATAGGCAACGTTCGTCTATAAACTGTAAGAGGGAAACGAGTGCGGGTTATCTCGCAGTATTTTGATTAGCTTCACGTTAACTACACCAGCGCCGAAGTAGCCACGAACAACGCTTCAGTTTGGCCGCTTGGGTATATAACGATGCATATGCAGGACACAGGTCAAGTAAAACACGGGAATAGTATAAGCATTGGCTGCCAACTGCTGTGGGATCATAGCCCGCAACAAAGCAAACAATAAATAAGAAAGTTAGAAGCGAAGTTAAAAAAAAGTCGTGACCATCACCCAAGCCGTTACGCTTCCAGTACGGCGACGGTGGCGTTGATCACGTGAAACGCACTTGTGCACCATTTTTATAGATTTAAAAAAGTGTTACTGGGCCCTTGGTCAGACGTATAATATCAACGAAGCGAGCAATCAAGGCTTTCTCAAGAGTTTTTAGTTAACATGATGATTCGAGACTGCGAAGGAGCCCCTCGGACACAAACGTCTATACACTATACACTCTTAAAACGGTTGCACCCTTTGGGGTGTATATTTGTCCCACAACAATAATCGTCGTCTGCCTTGCTTGCGTTTCCTTTCCTGAAAACTCGGCGCTCGCTACTTTCCTGTCGAGAATGCTGCGTCACACTGATAAGGCGCATGCCGTTCGTGACTGGAAAGTACCGGGCTCGCAGCGTTAAAGAAAGGAAACGCGGGAAGCACGGATGACGATTATTGTTGTGGGACAAGATACGCCCCAAAGGGGGGTACATTTTTCAAAGAGTGTGGCGCCCGGCGCTTCTTGCGCCGCCGGTGATCGCTGAGGAGGCCGAATGCAGGTACACGATGCATCAAAAAGATTCTCGCTTTCACGTGACAAAAAAAAAAGGGGGGGGGGGGCGTAATCTCAGTGTCACCAGCGCCCACCGGTACAGTGACACCGGTGAGTGACTGAGTACAGTGACTTTCTTGAGCCACCGGTACCGGTGGCTCAAGAAAGTATCGGCCGCCATGTTGTCCCAGTATCGCGTTTCATTCGCCGAGCACTATTCACATGTAGCGCTACGATTTCCTGTTCCGCTATAGACACGCGACGCCATCCGATATTATACATACATCGGGGGCCTCCTGGGACATAGCTATATGCATTTGGAAACGGCTAACGATAGCCGCATGGTTGCTATTCATACTAATGGGCAGAGCACGCGCAAGCCTCATGCGACTAATATCTCTCTCTCCCCTCCCCCGCCTCCCTTCCCTTCGTTTCCCCTTTCGATTTCAGTGGAAGTCGTGGCAGATCAGTGCGCCAGGAAGCACTACTCGCCTTACAAGGTGAGGCCAACCTTAGTACAACAAATCAGGATTACTCGGATCACTGTACAGTTAAACATCTATATACTCGCCGATTTATTTTCATCGAAAAAATACGCGAGAATCCGATCCGGCGGAAGCGATTACGGATGCAAAGCGTGCCGCGATATCTCTGCTGCGACGCACGAAATGGATGGCCTGCACTTCCGCAATCTCCGCAAAGGTTCTCGAAACTTGCAAAGTTCAGTCATTGGCTCGTTTAGAATGCGACGTAGTCCACATTTACGGACAAACAATTAACTGCGCCCGCGCGTGCAGAGGCCGTAAAAAAATTCGTGACGTCATTGTGAGCCGTTGGGGGAACTTCACTGCGGCGTCGCTGTACGCGTCATTCGTTCCTGCGCCCTTTTCTGGCTTACCGAGATATATTCTCATGGCGAGACTGGCCTGCTTGGTAATTTATTTATTTATTTATTTACAGATACTGCTGTCTCAATACATGAGACATAGCAGGAGTGGATACACCAGAGATTAGATCAACACAACATACAATGAACTTGAAACGTAATTACAAAATATGGTTAGACAATTCTTTCACAAACTCTTCACTAGGTTTTTCCAGCAAGGAACCAGCTAGGTTGTTCCAAATTTCAACAGTGCTTGGAAAAAACGAATACTTAAAACAATTTACAGAAAGGTAATTATTGCAGAAAGGTAATTTATTAATACGGCAAAAGCCTGCGCGGTTAGTTTTCTTTAGTGCCTCTGATCTATATTACCGCGTGGTCCATTTTTTTGGCTGGTGTCGTTCGCCCTTCGAACTTGCGTGACGTAATGCTTGCGTAACGGAGCGAAAATTAAAAAAAAACACGATCCCCACTTTCTCTTTCAGTAATCAACCTATAACCATGAAATAACGAAACTACAGTTCTCAAAGAATATTTTATTAGTATGAACTGATACAAGATAAACTGATTAGTATACACTCATATAAACGCTGGAACACGGCAGAATTAAAATGTCAGTTTCGTTCTCTGCGCGCCCGACTGCAGGACGTGGGAGCAAGCAGACGAAACAGAAAGTACGTCTCTCGTACTGCATACAGTGCGAAGTAAAACAAAAACACGCAGACATTCGGTTTGTGTGCTTTCTTGTTTCTCTAAACTTTAGTCTACTGAAGCAAGAGTAAACAAACAACTGACGCTGCCTCGAGTAATTCTCGAAGTCACGTGTCCGTGCTAGTGACGTCACAGCACCACCATGTACGTAGGCGCCCTTGTGCGACTGACGTAGACTTTCCGGCCAGGAGCGCGGTGCCCGGGAGGACGAAGTTGAAATTTAAGCTCTTTCCGCGGTGCGTTCACGTGTAATACTTAGCAGACGTGATCATTAGCGCGCATTGTGTGCACTGCGTTTGTCAGCTCAAAATGGCCAGACCTGGTGAGGGGGCCCTTCGAGAAAACATCGTGTGACATGCAGGGACGCGTATAGCGCAAGTGGCATGTTTAGGCAGGAAATATGGCCGCCTCTTTGAACGGGGCGGCCATTTGGCTGGAGCGTAGTAGAATACTTTAGTGCACTGCATAACCTGGCCACTCGGAGAGAGCTGCGACGTCGCGCGAGCGTAATGGCGCCAGCATTCAAAACACGCGCTGCAACAACTGAAAGTGACCCGTTTGGAGTCACGCCTTGAATTAGGGACAACGCAAGAAGCCGCGACAAGAAAAGAAATAATCGTGCTAAAAGCGCCACCAAAGGACGCTCGCTGGAAGGTAAAGACTCCGCCGTTTGCCGCAATTCGTCTCCTGTCCCGCTTTTCAAGCACATGTTCTCGCCTTCTCTCGTGACGTCACGACTTGAAGCTGGTTGCTCTCCAGTTACGGCTACGTATACGGACACACGTTTTGCTCAGTACGTTGAGAAGTACGTTTTGAGACTCATCACGAGACCTAAAAGTTTGGTACGTGCCATTGGTATATGATTGCTGTATACAAGGCCTGCCTTGTGCGAGTGTCCTGTAGTATCCGTCGTGCCACCCTCTGGCTATAGGCCACTGTTAATAACTGACAAGAGCATATTTGTTTTTTACCCCCGTGCAGCTGGAGCACTCCAAGACGCAGCCGTACGTGAAGAAGTGCTTCTCCAACCGGGCGCACGTCACCGACCTCATGCTGGACTGCGCCGAACCCATGGCGGTACGTGGGAACAATCTCCGTCAAGCGAAACGATTTTGCCCTGACGTGGGGCGCTACATATACACTCTAAAAACCGTTTGCACCCTTTGGGGTGTATATTTGTCCCACAACAATAATCGTCATCTGCCTTGCTTGCGTTTCCTTTCCTGAAAACTCGGCGCTCGCTACTTTCCTGTCGAGAATGCTGCGTCACATGCACTGATAACGCGCATGCCGTCCGTGACCGGGAAGTACCGGGCTCGCAGCGTTAAAGAAAGGAAACGCGGGCAAGACATTACAATTACCGTACATACATGACCATTACCGTTGTGGGACAAATATAAACCCCAAAGGGTGCAACTGTTTTTAGAGTGTAGACACCTGTCAAACAGCGTCGCGTTGGCGTTCTGCATGAGCCAATCAGAGAGAGCGCCGCAGCCGCCCTGCGAAAACAGTCGGGGACGACGCGATGGCCAATTCCACAATACGGCGGAAAATTTTGACGGTGTTATCGCCGCCCATTCAACGAGGGGAGGGAGGTTGCAGAGCCGAAGCCGAAATTTAATTGTGCGAGCGTCCCGTATACCATTTCTGAACTTTTGACAAGTCTTTCTCTTCTAATCTTTGCGTCCCCTTTTCCCTTTCCCCAGAGTAGGGTATAGCCAACCGGGCTCAGCCCTGGTTTACCTCCCTAGCTTTCATTTATCATTTGCTCTATCCCACAGAACATCCACGCTAAAGGCCTTACTCGCGTTATTAATGTTTCTGCGGTCTGCGGGGCTCCCCCCCCCCCCCCCTACCGCTCTGTAGTGTACGCAGTTTGTTCGTGCTCGTCTCTATTTCTTTCTATCTCCCCCTTTCGCTCCTTTTATCCCCCTTCACCCTTCCCCTCGTGCAGGGTAGCCAACCAGAACTGCCTCTGGTTAACCTCCCTGCCTTTCTATGCATCCTTTTCTCTCTCTTGACAAGCGAAGCCACCCGAATCGGGAGCGTTTTTGTTGGGCCCCCATGCAGATTTCCTGGTACTAAAACGCTCTGGAAGGTGACGGCGAGGGCTCGCCTTCCTGTATGTAGCATGGGATTTATATAACCTTTCTCCCTCCTACCCTCTCTCTCTTTTAATCCCATCTCCCTCACCCTGCTGGCGCCGAGCCGTGCTCCCGCATCGGTTGCAGATAGTGCTAGCCTTTCCTCCTTCCCCACAAGCCACTTCTCTCTCTCTCTCTCTCTCTATAGCCGTGCGGATGTAGAGACTGCTCGGCGACCTGCAGTCAGCTGCGGCCACGCGTGCAGTGGATGTTTCGGTTGAGAACGTACGGCCGCAGCTATACTGCGTTAAAGGATCCACTTCACTCTACAAGATTTCACCACAAGCCGCGGTTTCTGGGCGTCTTCGCTTTTCAAGGGGGAACGATTAAATTTCTTTGGCTCACTGGAGGACGCCTCACTGGAGCGACCGGCGTCCTGTCAGCTGGCTCAGCCAACCAGACCGCATTGAAAGCGATATCCCGGAAGTGATCGACCTATTTACGCCTTCAGCTGGTTGGCATTTTTTTCCTTCTCTCTTTTGAAATGCAGGCTGGCGAGGGACCCAAAACAGTTTGGCAAAAATCACAGCGTCCGTCGCGTCAGCCGGCAGGGAACATCCTCAAAAGTTGTCATGCAAGCTTCCGCAGACGTGGGCGACGTCTGCGAAGACGTCAGCACCGATATATATATATACAAAGAGAGAGAGAGAGAGATCATGTTTGCGGGCGTCAAGCGGTTGATTCTCTGCTTATGCAGTTGATGCCGTGCGTGGCTTCCAAGAAGTTTGCATGGATGTGGTAAAAAAAGAAGCATATTATTCGCGCACGTGGAAAAATGCACGCTGTCAGCGATCAATCCAAGAATCGTATAACCTCGACGCACTGTGACAAAATCTTTGCGATGTGTTCCACGAACTAAAGGTCACTGCTTTTCTTTTTCTTTCCCTTCTTTGCTTCTGGCGCGCTCACCTCCGCAGTTGGGCATCTTTCTGACTTGCAGCGTGGATTCCGTCGCCAAAACTGCGGTAAGTGCAACACCCCGAAACTCGAGAAAAATCGCATGCGCAGTTTTTTTCTTCAAACGCAAACTCGAGGGACTTGTGCATTCCGAGTATACACACTGCCTCCCACGTAATTTCGCCAAGTCAGCCTTAATTACCAAGTAAGAACAGTCGTACACACACACTACCGCACTTTTTATATATACGTGTAGCACAAAACTCTCACTCATCAGCATTATATATATATATATATATATATATATATATATATATATATATATATATATATATATATATATATATATATATATCCCCCTTGTGGGCCTATATTCTTGCCCTATAATAATATTACATCTCTCGTGTGTTTCGTTTCTTTAACACTGCGCTTCATTTTCAGATCACGAACTACAGGTGAGGTATAAGCGTGACAAAGCGTTCGCGACAGAAAAGTATCGAGCACAGAACTGCAAAGTAAATTCACAATAGATCGACTATTTTAGACACAAAATAAGACACAGAGGGAACGTCGCTGTCGTGCCGACGTATACGTGACCAAACAATTTCGGGGGCAGTCCATTAACGTGCCAAAAAAAAGTAGCTTCCCATTTAAAAAGGGCTTTATTCCGATTGTGAGGCGGGCGCCGCCTAGTGGGGGGACTCCGGATAATTATTTTTTTTTTAACCGCCTGGGGCTCTCTAACCTGCACCCAATTAAAGCCTCTTAAGCTTCGTAAAGTACTGCCACGCTCTGAATGCCGCCTCCTCCTCGCGCGCTCTGGCCGACGCCGCGTCGCTATTGGCCTAATAGCATCACGTGGGCCCTCGCGCCGTGCATCAGCGCCATTTTTGCTCGAACAGCGGCTACGGAGTGGTGATCGGAGCGCATGTTGGCGCCTTTGCTACGCTCGAGCAGTGTAGGCGGCGCCACGGTCGAGGAGGGAGCGTGAAAGAGAGAAGCGAGGAGGAGGGAAGGCGGAGGAGGATAGTGTCACTACTTTACGAAGTTTAAGGCATAGAGTTTCTCACTACATTACCTAGAGGGAAATCTGGCGCTGCTGCGCTGTGGTATGCATGGGAATGCCGGTATATTGTGGATTCGGATTGGCATCATTCTCGTAGAGACAGGACACCTTGAAGACGCGCTTGGCAAGTACCGTTCCGTCTGTCACAATGATTCATTTTCTACTAAAACAGCACGTGAAAAGCTGTTTAGCTTTATTATTACGCGAAAACATTTTTAACTATAACTTGTTATTGTGTGTACGACTACATGTTACGTAAAATGTATCAGCGGGCCGCTAAAGTTGGAGGCCAGACGACGAGGTTCACGCTCGCTTTGAAACAGTTGGTCGTCTGTTCTTGCTTTTCTTCGCTTGGTCATGCATCGTGGGTGAGTAAAGATGTAATATGCATGAATGAAAACATTTTATGAAGATTTTACTTTGAGAACGCGTTATTTGCGTAGCCATATCCACGTTTTAGACGAAGCCTCTTACAACACCAGCCAACACGAGCCTCGCAGACACATATGCCGTCATTCCCATGATGGCACGGTGCCCCCTTAAGAAACTCCCATAGACGGTGGCGCCAGATTACCCTCTAGGTGTTACAGTGAGAAACTCTATGGTTTAAGGGGCTTTACACTCAATGCAGAGTATACATACACGAGTGCTTTTTGCATTCCGCTCTTATCGGAATGCGACCGCCGCGGACGGGGTTGGTCGGACCCGCGACCTCCATCGAGCTCGGTATACCGTAGCCGTTGGGATATAACGGCGGCGCGGGTTTTTCAATTTTGTACGTGCGGAGATTACCGAGGCAAAACTAAGCTCCACTTACGGGAGCGCCGCGTAACTGCACAAGCGGGCATATGTGCATAACGTTTACATTAGAGAGTTCTTACAGATTTTGCACACCCAAACTTTCCGGGCACACTCCGCCAGGTTTCACGAAAGAACGCAAGGGGCTACACACAACGGTGTTTTGGGATTTTATGCGTACACGCAAAGCCCGAGTGTTTGCGCGATCGTACACAACTCCCTATTGATGAACATGTGTATATCTGCAATACAGGCAAATAGCCGAGTAGAAATTCGCTGAATACGCAACTGCCATGGCCTCAGTGTTTTGGAACGTTTAACGCCATCACTGCAAAAAAAAAAAAAAAATCACTGTCTTGATGACACAAACTGCCGAGAGTCCCTTTCACTTTTGGATCACATTCAATACATATATTTGCGAGTTGGTTCAATTGAGGAATTGAAAAAAAAAGTAACTAACGTTTCCAAATGTACACACCTCTCCTTAAAAAAGAGACGCATTCGATCGGATTCTTAAAACCAGTGTATATGTGTGCGCGTGGAAAACGTTATTGAAGATAGAAAATAACGGAAAGGAAAAAGGCTGCCAAAGGGTCCTGGTGAGGGAGGAAAAGGATCGCAGTTCTTCAACTGCGAGGCTTTTCTTTCGAGGAACCAGTATGGTTTTCCCTTTGTAGCAATTGCTACATTTGGGTGGATGTCTCGTTTTCCCTTTTGTTAATTTCCCTATTCTATAACAACACCATCGGACTCGACGCCTCGCAATTGCCTTTCGTACGTGTGCGCGTCTTGCGACACAACTAATTCGGCGTCCTTCCCGATCACACCGCAACGTGCGGCTGACACGTGCAGGGCAAGGACATCCACGACCCGGACTTCAAGACGCGGACGAAGGCGTTCAAGGTACGCGGGACGTTTCACCTGCATCATCATCATCATCAGCCTGGTTACGCCCACTGCAGGGCAAAGGCCTCTCCCATACTTCTCCAACAACCCCGTTCATGTACTAATTGTGGCCATGTTGTCCCTGCAAACTTCTTAATCTCATCCACCCACCCAACCTTCTGCCGCCCCCTGCTACGCTTCCCTTCTCTTGGAATCCAGTCCGTAACCCTTAATGACCATCGCTTATCTTCCCTCCTCGTTACATGTCCTGCCCATGCCCCATTCGTCTTTCTTGATATCAACTAATATATCATTAACTCGCGTTTGTTCCCTCACCCAATCTGCTCTTTTCTTATCCCTTAACGTTACACCTATCATTCTTCTTTCGCAATATACGAGGCATACCGGAATCACGAAATTGCCACAATACTCGATATCAGGTAACCTAACGCAGAGTGAAACGTGGAAAGTGACGCTTCTATGACCGCACATACTAGCGTATGCGCTAGTTCATCTTGCGGAAACTAGTTTCCGCCAGATTATACCGGTGTCACAAGTACACTTCTGATCGCGATCGGCTCTCGCGCGCATGTTGTGCAAAGGAGCCAATCACGACCGCGCAATTCGATCCGGATCGGGCTTGATCGCGATCAGAAGTGCGCTGCGAGACACTTCTATTAGAGTTGAAGAACTGCGCATGCGCGGACCCTGACGTAGGAGTCTGCGCATGCGTAGTACCGTGGCCCTTAGTTATTGCGTCCCCTAGTATAAAACTCTGCCTGCTAAGCACGAGACGGGCGTAACTATAGCAAGTACCACGTAAAAGTCCCGCTTTACTGCCCCCTTTGTGGCCTGCAACGCACACGGCAGCCACTTACACGAGGAGGGGGGGGGCGGGGCTCTGCATCACGTGCTTCTCGTTGTGTTCGCAGACGTGCGTGGAGGAAGGACTGCAGGGCACGGTGCCGGCGGAGACGGACCCGTACGAGTTCGACAAGAGGCGGAAGAAAAAGATCGGACGCCGGTTCGCCGACCCCTCCGACGAAGGCCTCTTCAACAACGTGTTTCCCCGCTACGCACACGACTACCTGTCTCTCTCTTGTGCCGCCTCCACGATGGGGGGAGGGTCAGCGTGTCTGTCCTTCCTTGTCCCTTTCATGCGTGGCCTCAGAGATCGCGGCACGGGCGCTTGCAGCTCCCGATCTCGGAGACTACGTTTTCGTGTAGTCATTTGCAAAAATCACCAGAGGAAACACTGGCGCTGCGATCGCTAAGCTACCATGGGAACGATGGTTTGGCAGACAAATTCGTCTGCTCGCTTGCAGCTTCAAGCGTTACCGTGACGGTTATTTATCACGTTCCACAACGCAGCAGGGCAACTAGTCTTTGCGCACATGCGCAGTCATTTGCGAATTGTTGCATTTATAACACGTCTCGTTGAAAATGACTATTTTGTGGAGTCACAAAGCCGTTTTCAACTCGGAAGGACGAAGTTTAGGCAAATACGTGTAACGCGTACTAACTCCCAATCATTCCCACGATGGCTGAACCGCCATACTTGCATCGCCCGTAGACGATAGCGTCGGATACTCCTCGAGTAACTTTCGTATAAAACTATGCCTGCTTTTGTCCCCACCAGCACGTGCAATCCTGACAAACGACCGAGACGGCAGCGACGAGCTAAAACCCGCTAATCTCAAGAATTTTAGCGAAGACGCGACGAGTCAGAAATGGAGGTGAGCAGCAGCGTCGGTGGAGACACCTTGCGACGGCATTTCGCCCTAATGGAATGCCAACTATGTTATATTACTTATGCTGCGGCGCAAGATTTCGACGTCAGCGTAATTTCTCACCAAATAGCTTCTTTTGTGGCTCTAATCCTTGGAAGAATCGGCGCAAAACAACAACCGTTTCTAATGCGTTACACCGTTCACGAAATCGCATGTTGACGCCTGGCCCTGCTCCTCAGATATATTAAGCATTCGCTATGCCGAATCGCATCAAGGTAAGAATTGCCAAGCCCGAAACCAACCCTCCTGCAGCGAAGACGTCACCCTGAAGCTGTACAAAACCACAGCCGCAACACGACGAGCTAGATGCCGTACGATGCACAGGCGAGTCTAGCGACACACAGCCACTACGAGGTAACTCGGCCACCCACCTTTCCACAAACACTGCCATACCCCAGTATACTAGCTCGTCAATTAAAAAAAAAAAGAATAACAAGTTTCTAGGTACCATAAAATGTGCTTTGAAACGAAACGCGGCAAACCGGCTGGCCGTCCAGAGCAGAAACGTCCGCCTGCACGTAGACAAACGACGGAATTTTGTTTACAAATTGAGAAATTAGGAAAACGCCATGACGAGAAACAGGCTGTGTGCCATAAAATGTGAACTGAATCAACACGCGCGAAAAAAAAAAAAATAGCAGCCGGCCATATGGTTAAATGAGCCTTTTTTCTTTTTAAAGCGAGCCAAATACAACGGAAGCGAAGGGGAGAAAAACGCTAAAATCGCACAGTGAAGCAGTCGTCAATAGCAAATGATTTTTTTGTAACACTGTTGTATAGTTAACGTTAAATTCGCTCATTTCGACATACCCCGAGTTGTCAAACGATGTCTATGAAAGCGTCCTTTTCAATACCAGCAAAGTTCCGATTTCTGGAAGTCTCTCATTTTAAAACCTCAAGTGAGTACCGACATGACGTTTACAACTTTTTATTTCTTTCAGTAAACAAAGGTCGTCGACCTCTAAAAACCCTAGATAAATATACTGGCAAGCCCCGGAGCGCCATAAATAATTTACTACACAACAAATATGCCCTGGGTGTCACGTAAAAAATACGCCAGCTCGTCCGTTTGTCCTGGCGATCCATATTCAGGAAGAGCCTAGGTAGCAATACATCGGCACAAAGAAAACCACAAGAGGACGAATAACCTATAGATTTAACCCTGCTGAATATTTTTTGAAGTGTTCCTTTAACAATGAGCTTACCCGTCCGAACAGTTCGGAGTAGACTAGAAAAGCGGCAGTCAGGCAAAAGAGCCTGGATGCCTGTCACAGGAGTCTCGGTCAGAGCCAACTTTCCTTGCAGCCTCGCCGTGCTAATTTCTTAATAAAAAAAAATACATTTCACTGAAGGCTTACGGTGAATAAATAACGCAAATCAGGCTCAAGCATGGCGTAGCTTCGAGTGGATCCACCTGGGGCGCTATTCTGGACATTCCGCCATTTTCTTCGATGCGTGACGTAGGCGCGACGCAAACAAAATGGCGCTGGTGGCCCGGTTTTGCTTACGTAACGTGACGCCAACTTGACGTTTCGCCTAAGAAACTGAAATGAAGGCACTGAATGTAGCGTTATCGGTAAAGCAAAACAGTTTTTCTCCGCAGTAAAAATAAAGCAGCTATCTCAAAGCGTATGATTATTCTGTCGAAAACGCTTCTCGCTTCCGTCGTCTGCTGCGTACAAGCCGTCGTCTGCTTCAGTAGCTCGGATGCGTGTCCCTGGAAAATGGAAAGAGTCATCGCATGTTGGCGCCAACGCGCTTTTCTTTCTTGAGACAACATACGCGACCTACCAGTGGTGATGCGCGCACGTTCTAGGCCACGTTATCGCTATTTCGTGAAACGCAAGTGACTCAGCCCGACTCGGCTGGCTTAGAAACGGCCGAATATCACCGATAGCGTTGCGCGCGCCAGAGATATCCACTAGAGCGACGCAAGCGCCGGCGCTGCCATCTCTTGTTCATTTCGCTGGTTACTCGCACCGCGGGAGGGAACTTCAAGGCGCCGCCTTGCGTACATTTCTTTTTGTAAGTTAGAAAATGGCCGTTGTAATAACTTGATTGTGCGAAAAGGCATTAATCTCGATTACAATACAAATGCAGCAGTGAAAAGTGGACAACATTGCTGAAAGTTTGCTATATTCAACCAATATTATTTCGTATAAACGCGTTCTTTTAAAAAACGATGGCCCAAAACACAAATGCCAACACCACCCGAGAGCGATGCAAATACTATGAGCACGCGTTATGAACAAAAGATTTTCGTGGCGCCAAACGACGGGGAAAATGTGGCGATACGCATTCCTCTCGGCTGCCATTGCATATGGCTGCCCATTAGCATAATTCGCGCGGCTCGTCGCAGCAAAAATTATGGCGGAAAATCTCAGCAATGGCGGCCCTGCGAAACGTCACGCGTCGTCAAAATGACGTTTACGAAACAGCCCTTCCTGTGACGCTCCTCATGAGATATTCCTTCAGCCAATCAGCAAGCTGGCATGGCGCATATCTTGAATCGCCACCACATATTCGCGCAATTGCAAATGCATTGCACTGGCTTCTGCACGCTACCGCTCACATTCTTTTTGAAGCGCTAACATCACAATATATCTGCCAAGGACCAAAAAAATGTATTAGTCCATAACATTTGCAGCTCCACGTCACGTTTCGTCATCTTGATGAAAACGCAAAATTGCATTTTGCAATACTTCCGCTTCCCGGCACAAATTTCAAAACACGTGACCTCTCGACAGCCAATCACAGAGTAAACATGGCGGATAATGGCGGCCGTGCAGCCGCCATGCGTGTCCAGAATAGAGCCCCTGTCCTAAAGCGTGTCCACCATCGCCACCTTACGGATATTTCCATTATGCGACAGTTCGGGGAAATGGCAGGCAGTGTGCTGCCGACGGCACATTTATGGTACAAAGCTTTCGGTAAATCATTTAACGCAGAATGTGCAAAATCGACACTGAAAGTGCGCCGTGAAAAGAAAAAAAAGGGCAATTGCGCTTGAGATTTTGGAGCGCAGCTGCTACCTTATTTCAACAACAGACAATCGCACACAGAACACGCAGAGCCGAATGGAGGCGATTCTGCGTTTCGGATTGGGCAGCACACACCACTAACCGCAGCCATCGAGCCGGAGCTCCGGCGACGCGCCATCTCCTAGTGGGTCACCGCCGCGGAGAGGGGGGGGGATTAGCAATTATTTAATCTTTCTTGAGGTGGGCTGAGGAAACTGGTGGAGAACAGGGGGTACCGAGTAGAGGTTCACGCTCATTCCCTCACAGGCCTCAATGTGGCCGCTCAAGGTTGGGGTGGGAAGTAGAAGGGGACGAAACACTGTCTTGTCCTTCGAGTCACCGCAACGACACTGCGCCAGGTAAGGGGAGGTATAGGGCAAGAGTGGAAGCGGGAGGTCAGCCAGGCGCAAGCACTGCCGGAGGCGACAAATGCCACTGAGGAACACGCCCCGCAAACGAAGCGAGACACGGCCGAGAGCCGTGGATCGCGCGCGAGGCGGCATGCGCCCGCCGCCGGCACCGCGGCAGTGCCGCGACAGCGGCGGAAGGGACGGCGAGGGCGGAGTGGACGGTAGCGGCGAGTCGCCGCAACGGCGCTGCGCGGAGGGAGGGGGCGAGAGGATAGGCGAGAACGTGATCCGGCTTCGGACAAGGGGGAGAGCAAGACTCGCTCCGCGCGCGGATGACCTTGGTTGCGGCGGGGCCGACGGCGACGCGACTCTAAAAAAGTGAAGCTCATTACGTGAATCTGCCAAGGCTTCTGCGTGGAAGGCAGGGCAGAATGTTACCTGCAGACGCTAGGAGCCGTGTCAATGAGAGCGGCTTGGGCGTCGCCTCAATGGCCTCTGGGCTGTCGTAAATGGGCATGAAACCCAGTGCAAAAGCACTGCAGACGTTGCCGAGCTCCACCACTGGAAAAAGGTGGCGCCGCCGTTCGCGTTACGTGGCCCGAGGGATCATGTGGGCACAACGGCCGCGTCGGCTGCTTCGGAAGAGCTGAAAACGAAAGTTCCATCTGCGCCGCAGTTATGTGGGGAGGTTTTCCCGCTTCGGGTGTGTGCTTGACAACACTTGAAAGCCCTGCAGCAACCGGTAGTGGCTGCCTATGAAGGCGTCCATGTGGTAGGCTACTGCTCGGTGCCGCAGTGGCGGACGTACGCAACAGAACCCAGTGCCAGCCTTCACATGTAACCTCAGGACAGGATGCTGCATGAAGCTTGGATCGCGAAAATTGGAACTGGCAAGCGGCCATTGGCTTGAACTCGGGTGTGCAGCAAGATCTGAGAGGATTTCTGCTACGGCATCGTGTTTGCGATGTTTGGTGAGGCAGAAAGTGTGCACCGAGATGCTTGCCTACATGCGCTGCCTGGCTAATGTCGTGGTCTATGAATTTGGGGCAAGATAGTGGCAAGGTCACTGAAATGGAACAGTAAAAAGCATGTTAAAAAAACTTATGGCGTAAGCTCATGTTTGTGTTAGCACCAATGAATGTACAAAAAGAAATTGTCGCTAAGGCACATCTCACAAGATGCCATCGTAGTTCGTAGTTAGATTATTTTTCATAGTTAACGAGATCTGCAAACCATTCTGCGCCTTGTTTGCCCAAGGTTATTTTGACAGGAAAAACCTTCCTTCGTTTTGAGAGTACTTACAGAAATGTCCAGGAGGGCTCCCGCATGGTTTTTATTGAGCGCCGACAGCCAAACCTATGAGGAGCGCGGGGCATTATCCCTCATATATGCAAGCAACGCGCTTCATGCAGATGGCGACTCCGTTAAGTCCTCTTGCGCAATAGTATAGTTTCACGTGACGTCCCACCGTATTTCCATTTTGGTCGTCCATCTTAAAACTAGTGTACCGGATTGCTTGATGCACATAACAGGCAACGCATGATGCTACAGAAGTCTCTTGCTGCTCCCATTCTTCGAGACACATGGAAGATGCACGTATGCATCATGTAATACGATGTAGCACTGTCTCGCGCTATTATGTCGCGAAATACGACGGAATTATTCGATTCAAGACATATCAGATGTGATTCTATTGAACGCAGATCGAGCGCAGTGACACGTTTCTGCCCACGTACTGCCTGCGCTCGCAGCCCAAACAGTACGACACATACTGGATGCACAAAGGTATACACACAAACAGTACTTGGTTCAACGGAACTATACGTCCACTAGCTGTAGTTGCAACGTTCGATGTAGTGAGTGATTACCGTAGAATATGCGTCGCAGATAAACTGCACTGCAAGACATGTGGGGCGAGACTCCTATGGCAGTACTTCAACAATGTGTTGCCTGCCAAGTATTGACTGGAATCTAGTTGAAGCAAATGGAGTGATGGCAATGAGGCCCACCACTTGGCAACATTTCAATTTTTCCCATTTGCAGTAATTATGAACTGATTTGAAGCATACTCCAAATAAATTCCTCCCTAGGCAGCACTTTACAACTTTCCATGTAACAACTAAAATTTCTAATGCACACTGGTGAGAGGCCCTTGAATACAGAGAGCCTGAAAAAGACGCCTAAAATACCGCACACGCGACAGTTCCCCCTAATGCAGCAAAGAGAAGCATGAACTTGAATGATGAAATCACTATGACCAAATAGACAAATTTGCTTTTTATTATTTACATTATGTACACATTTACATATAGGGTCTGTTTTATACTCTGCTACTTACACATTTACATAATTTAGGTACAGAATGAGCACATTGCATCTCTTCCTGGGAAAATGGTAGATGTAGTAATGTCCTTGATGTGCAGAACTTATGCACACACAACCAGCGACAAGCACTGGTTGAAGAAAAACTGGGCAGGCATTTTGTGAAATGTCTCAAGCACCGGCTTTTGTATCACATAGGTGCCACAAGACTTGTTACCTTTGTGGTTATCTTCGTTCCTGGAATGCAGGGCTCGGGATCTTGCTGGCGCCATGATGGCAGTTTTCTTCGTTTCCCAAAGTAGACGGACTCCATCTGGAAAATCTGCGCAAAGAGCAGCCTGGTGAAAATCGGCGCTTCAGCAACATGGTTGACCCAGCTTGAACCCGAGGCTTGACGCGGCTTCGGAGGAGCCAGGGAGCCATTGCTTTGGCCAGCCAAGAGACTTCTAGAAGCCCTTTATCTTGGAAAGACGTCTTCCGATTCACGACGTTGACTGCGCAGTGTTCGGCACTGTTGCGCTGATTCTCAACAGTGCACAGACAACTGCAATCATTAAGATGAAAGCGGGAGGCTCTTGAGAACTTGGCAGCTGATACACGCCAAAGATACTGGGTGCACTGTTTAGCTTAGACATTCAGCATGGCAAGCTCCTCCTGGCTGGATGCATTGAATGTTTGCACAAGTTGAAATGTGAGAAAAGCTAGCTAGCCTGGCCTTTGTCTTGCCAGGTCAGGTGCAGCCGAGCTGCTTCTGTTGCAATTACACTTGTTCTTGTGCAAGTGAGCTTTGAAGCATGACATGCAAGGCGTGGCAAAGAATTTCGGACTGCCAACTTGGCGGCTGCCAGCCACTACGCCAACGGTGCCAAGCGATATTAATGTAGCCAATAAAATCTCGGGAACCGGCTGTAGACCTAGCCTAGGCCGCTGGCAATGGCTCGGCTGGCTGCACCAGGACATCGTTGACGACTTGCTGGAGCCTGCTGCAGCTGATGAGTTGATTTATGAGATTCCAGGACTGGCCCAGCAGTCGAAAGGCATTACCCATTGCTGATGACTTGAACGTCGACCGGAGAAAATGACGCCGGTCGGAGCTGGAACAGGTGAAGAGCAGTGGACCCGGTGCCGCGCTCCTCGGGTATTATTTAGGCCCCTTCCAGGGGCGGAGCGACATTTTCCTCTAGGCAGTAGTCGAATTTTGCCCCTTCCCCAATGCCGTGAACCTGGTGAGAACACCCTCGAGAGCGAGCAGCACACTGGGCCGACGAAGCAGCTCGAAAAAAAGTTCGTGAGGCACGCGTCGGAGCCGAATGCGCAATCGAAGCCCCTGCAACCGGTTGATCGCGAAAGTAGTAGAGAATGCGCGCTTCCAATTTCGCTTCCCCGAACAGCTTCAGAACACGAAATACCCATCCTTGCTTCCCACACCCACCCCACGGCAGGAACACAACTGTCCGCAGCTGGCGAGGGAAGAGAACCCCCCCGCCTTCTCGACGTCTTCCGTCCGGGAAACCCTTTGCTCGAGCAGCCCGCCTGCACCGATGGGGGCCCGCGCGTCGCCGACGCTCGCGAGCACAGGTGCACCGAAAGCGGGGACGGAATGCACATATTTACAGTCTGTGACGCAGTGGTCACACTCCCAGCTGAGCTTGCTTCTGGGGCTTTTCCGGAAAGAAGGACAGGAGATACACACACACACTACCCCTCCTCCTGGGCAAAGGTGGTGCTGGGGGGCAAAAGGATGTTGGCAGGAAGGGGGAAGGGGAGTGAGCGAAGGGAGGAAAAGGGCGCAACCACCACTGTCGCCACGGCAACCGCAGTGTCGGCAGCCGATGCTCAGGCGGCAAGCACGGCTGCCAGGGACTCTTTGCAGTCGACGCTGGCGCCGTCCTCTGCCAGGGTCACGTTTAGCTCGGCCAGGAACGCGAGCACGTCCTCGCGGTCGGCGAAGCCCAACGTACGCTCAATATACTCTACCGGCAAAACTGGGCGGTATCTACAACAAGACAGGATGAGAGCAGTTAGCAAGAACACTCGCAAGCAAAGCTCTAGGTTTGAGTTCAAAGCGCTACCCGGCTAGCTGTCTCCACATAAAAAAAGCTGTGAAGCAAGGTTGGCTTAGTGAGAAATCATAGCTGTGCCAGTAGGATATGGAAAATATCACAACTTCATCAAAGCAACAACTGGCTATCAGAGCTCATACTACAGATGGGCACATTACATCATTACAGACATTAGTGCACACACATCCAGAACAGGTTGAAGGATTACTTGAGTTCTATAAAACCGGTTGATATCTTCCTACTGCATGTACGGAAACAAGGCAAAGTTTAACAATCTCCTTACGAAACTGAGCATGACAGGTTCGGCACTGTTTCAGTTGACACTGGCAATCAAAATCCATAAAAGCATCCTACCTACCATTCCAGAAGTGGCCAGAGCTACCATGACACTGGTTGTCTTAGCTTTCAACTTCCTTGGCTTCACAGCAGTCAGTACATGGAGTCAGCAAAGGGCCTTCCTCCTGAATATCAGACAATCTAGCCTGTACAAGGCACTAGGCTGTAGTGTCTTGGGTATGCTGTTCATTCTAAATAGTGAAGGGGGTACATACTCACCGCAGTCGTCAGTTGAATCGGACCACTCAAACCTACAAAACCAACTGTTACGTCTGCAAGATGTTACCGAAACACTGTCCCCAACAACCCCTTTATATTGTGCGCAGTGTGCAAAAACGAAGTGCTCTTACAGTGCAAGAGTGCAACAGGCATTCAAGCTCAAAATTTTAACAGTAATGTGTTCCAAGGATAATACTACTGATAAGCTGAGCTGCATCTGCGTAGCTTTAGCATGGCAGAGAAGTTAGATAGCAGTGCTGGCAGGGAGATGCAGGGAGACCTGGGTCACAGTCATGAAAAATCGCAATATGGCCAATTTTTTTTCTTCTGCTGTATCCACAAGCAATGGTATCAGAACTTTAATTATTTCGATAAGTAGTTCACTCCCACCGAAATTATATCGCCGAAACTGGAAACTACCAATTGATTTCATTCCTATTGCTCAAAAAATGAACAAGTTCTAATGGCGGCGTCTTCCAAACTGTGCCCTGATGTGTCAATTCATGAAAAAGGCTGCACACTATATATAATGTTAACTTTGTGGGAAACTGCATTACATAATGCAAATGGAAAAAATTCATAACAGATCATATTCTATAGATCAGTGAACCAATGCATATGTGCTACATAACTCAATTTGTCATCTCCAAGTGAGTTATGGAATGCCATCTACAGGCCAGGCCGTGCAAACAAGGATGCTATAGCCCAAGCAGAATTCCTAATCCAGTGCATGTACTGAGGGCTAAAGGCATCACAGCACACGTTGCTAACAGAAGCTTGCTTCATGACTCAAGGATGTGACCTTTGTGCTGTCTTCGAGTGCATTTGTTCGACAAATGCACTCGTTTGCACCAACTCACGGCACCATGCAGCCCATCACGTGATTGCAATGTGTTGCAAGCTGTCCCCAGCAGTAACTGCTTCACACGACATGCATGCTCATTTTAACCCAATGAAAGAAGTTACAGGCACTTCCCTGTACAGAAGCGGTTTTAAATGCTGGAATTAGCCACCAGAATGCACTCAATTTAGGGCAGCATGCATTAACCATAAACATGCGGTGATATTAGTAAAAACTGATAAAAATCTACCACTTATGAGCATACTATGTGGCAATGATACACAACAAAGAGCAAAGGTGCCCTCCTGAGGGTCTACGCAAACCTTGAATAGTGCACTAGTTAACTAGCACTGGTTAGTGGGAAAAAAGGGGGGGGGGAGGAAATGCAAAATATTTGCCTGCTAATTTTGTATGGTCTTTCGAAAGCATCAGAAAACGTAAAATGTGCATGCAATTGTGCCTTGGTGCTTGCTGGTTAGTGTGACCAAAGTGCAGTTAACGCACAGCAGAACACTAGATACGAACGCTCATTTTCCAAGAACTCCTCAATAACAAATGGCATGCTTTTGAGGAAGCAGCAGTAGCCTGCACGCATAAGCAGGAACTTGTTGCCAAATAGTGCCTCCCAAGGACTCCAGCACTGATACTCAGCCAGGCCAGTCCAGACGGAGACAAAACTTTACTTCTCGTGAACGAACTTACCCCTCTTCAATGTTTCCTAGACCTGCCGGTGTTAGCTTATTTGACACTAACCATTATTCTTGCCTGCCATTTTGTATTTTCTTGTCAACAGTAGTGACATCTCATTGCTGATACCACATAAGGTGCTGGCAAAATATGCTCTCCTGTGCTACGAGTTTGCCGCATCTCCTAGCATTACCGCACCCATTTTCACAGTGCTTCTCCAGACGACAGGGGGTAACCCCGGCAATCACTCGCACAAAAAGCAACAGGCGAACGAACATGTGGCTGTGCTGTGCAAGAAAAACACCTCGAAACTTCAAACGAGCACTTCTTGCTGTGCGATGTCCAAGCTAAACAGGGGGTACTTTGTCACTACGGTGCCCCCCCTGTAGGGTTGTCATGGCAAGGTGCCTCCAGAGAGAGAGAGAGAGAAAGGGGGGCGAAGGGTGGTGGGAACGAGAGTACTCACGCCTTGACCATGGCCTTGAGCGCATTGCGGCGCTCCCGCACCGCGAACCAATCCATGAGGTAGCCCGACATCTTGGGCGGCCGCTCATACAGCTTGAAAAACCGCGCATAGTTACCAAGGCTCCACGCGTGGCACACCTCCAGGGCGTGCTTCACCACTTCGTCGGTCTTCTCCGACGAGTTCAGGTGCGCCAGGATCGTCTTCAGCTCTGCGCGAAGGAGACCGCAGAATTATGAAAGACCGATTTCATCTCAACTCGCAAGCCTGCAGCCAAGTTCATCCTAGCAGTCTGTACAGAGCAGATGAATACATGTGCGAACACAGAATTCACATTTATTAGGGGTGTGCTAGTATCAAACATTCAATTTCGAGGCGAGTTCGAATCGTGAAAACCAAGTGTGAATTGAAGAGAATATTTTTATCACTCACCAAAGGTACGAAAAAAAGCAAATACATTGGATAGCAAATAGCATACATAAAGAGTATGCTTTGCGGTCAACAAAATTCTTTAGTAAATTTTTGCTTGACATCATAACCGCAGTTACTTAATGTTGCCTTGAAGGATAGCTGCTCGATATATCCAGGGAGCAGTGATCACCCTCCTGCATGTAATGATTACTTCACACATCGAAAAGAGCTGCTTTGCCTAATGTATGGTACTGGAAAATCGGACGCCGAAGGGTTTTTGCGTCTCAACTTTAGATGTTCTTATACACAGGCTCTATGGGGCACGTGGTGGTTCTGCGCAGGCGTCCGAATTATCGAGCATGTCCGAAAAAAAGGCAGACTGTACAAGGAACTGCTGCAAATGTTGACACACACGTGAAGTCCTTGTCTGAGGTGGACCCTCTGGTCTACAGGGCATACAATAAATGCTTCACCGCAGTGACAGACAGTCCTTTTGCACGCCCTGGTTTCTTTCACATGCTTTTTACACATAGAACAAGCTGTACAAGCAGCTAAGACAGTGCTAAAACAATGCAGCGCAAATTGCTACGCTGCTACCAAACTGGGCCCAAAGCAAAGGGTCTCAATGAGGTACCCACGCAGAATTCTCTAGTTCAAAGCTCTCACCTAACGTGTTCCTGGCGAAGACATTGTAGAGGATGCGGTACCCGAGAAACTCCAGGGCGTTACCACTGTGAAGCTCCTGGTACAGGGTCTTCAGCTGTGTCTGGCACTGGTTGAACTCCTCGTGGTCACCCTTTGGTGGCAAAAGAAGAAGAAAGAGCATGCGGCCCCTTTAGCACATGCGAGAAGTCCAAGGTATAGCCAACACCTGACCAAACGCAACTGCCGGAAAACGAGCACGCACAAGCCACGGCACACGGAGCGTGCCAGTTTCAACGGTGACCTTTAAAGAGCATTGGCTGGTCTGATGGCAACCACACTGAGAAGCAGCACCTTGTTGGATATATAAAATTTATGGATATGTAGATAGAAAACTACGGGATATGACATC
Source organism: Dermacentor albipictus (assembly GCF_038994185.2). Lineage (NCBI taxonomy): Eukaryota > Metazoa > Arthropoda > Arachnida > Ixodida > Ixodidae > Dermacentor > Dermacentor albipictus. Next base: position 115,268,216 of record NC_091828.1, read on the forward strand.
CCAATGCAACCGACAGGCTATGAATGGCAACATAGTGGCTTCCTCGACTACCTAAGGCCTTTCAATGTGCGTCCGAAACCAAGTGTACGAGAGTTCTTGCACCCCGTTCCATCAAAATGAGGCCACACCGCAGGGAAGAAACCGACACATTAACCTTGTGCTTAGGAACACCAGACCATTTCAATGGCAATACTTCTATTAGAACAAGTATTCTAATGCTCCATATTATAATAGTACATTGAATCCCCAAGTGCAAGATCAGAGAAAACACAAGTTAAAGTTAAGCAAACATGTCCACAGACGCAGCACGAAATTCTTTTCATGAAGCAACAATGCCTTACACTCAAAACCGATCAACTTGAAAAGGCACACTCCAGATGCGCATGTGAATTTTGGCCAGCTCAACTAGCTTGCAGCTAGCAAGCTGCACGGATCTTGTGTCACCACCTCAATGACATGGCTGCTGAACTTAGTGATGTTTGTGCGACACATACAGACGTGGCAAAATCGCTTACACGCTGTCAAAACCGACAGGAGGCCCTTTGCTTGTTTGTCAAACACATCATGCCTGCATTCCTTTCACACGAACCCACTACCACAGCTACCAATAAATGTCAAAAGACGAAAAATAAAGAGAGTATAAAGTGTTCACCTTTTCGAGAGCTATGCGGGCGTGGGTCTCGTAAACCTGCACAGTAAAAGGGTCCCGCACGCACTGGACCGTTAGGTCCTGGCGGATTGACTTGAGCTGGTCGCAGGCGTAGTGGTAGTCCTGCTTCTGCAGCCACTGCTCCTTCACCATGTCCAGCGATTCCCGGAGGACTTCCACAGGACGGATGGTCGACGGGTCGGGAGCCTGAATGGATGAGACAGACCGAACAGTTGAAATAAATAATAGCAACGCTAATTTTAAAAACCAGTTGACTGTTCAACTCGCAATACAAGTGGCACACTTATGAAAAAGATGACGAAAAACACTTGCAGCAAAATTTTTTCTGGAGCTACAGGGCTACAGATTTACACCTGTATTTGACGGATGTTCCATCGATAAAAAGTGGGAGAGCACCCACCGAGGTCAACCTGAGGTACTGCTTCTCGAGGTCCTGGCAGGTGCCCACAATGGGGAAGGACTCCCAGTCCAGCTCCGTATCCCCATCGCCGGAGGAGGGCCCCAGGTTGGGGCCGGCGTTGATGGTGAGCACGAGCGAGAAGGGCCGCTTCTTCTTGCCTGCAGAGATCTCCGACTGAAAGCGCGCCGCACGCTTCTGCAGCTTCTCCGTGGTCGCCATGTCCTCCTCCACCTGAAACTGAATCCTGGAAAAGTGCAGAGAAAGAAGAGAAGGCGTCTAAGCTCAGGCCGAGGCAGTGATAACATGCAGAGGCCCTAGTCAAGCACTGCGCTTACTCATAGCATGTTTGAACGGCCGTTTCGGAGTGCTCTGGGAACGTTTCAGAAAACTCCCGAGAGGGCAACTAAGCTTGAAGGCAAATCACAACTACCAAGCTCCTAACACAGTTTAAAGTCGCCTAACACGACTTGGCACTATCAGAAAGGTCGGGTACGACCGATCAGATGTGTCAATGATTACGAGTTATGTAGGGTTTTCAATTACGGCTATTATGCGCCATGCACATCAATGGTGATGTGGGGGGGGGGGGGGGGAGAGGTGCTAACCCTTGTTGCAGATACTGTGACAGCATGCCGAAGGTTACCAGACGCCAACTCCAGAGCACAAGGTGTGGCATCAGCAATCGGAACATCCAGGTGGTCTATTTCCGAAGGAATTACACCAAATGCTATCAGATAATACCAAATACTTCAGTGAAATACCTACTGCCATGATCGTGATAACATTGCCAACAGCAGCACTAAGGAGTAGTGTTTTTTTTTTCCTTGCATGGATGTTAATTGCACGCACTTCATTTAGTTACTGAGACTTCAGCTGCAGTGAGCATTCTAGCTGCAAATTTGCAGGTGAATGCTAGTTTTGCCAAAGCAAAACTTCTTGATTACTTAAATATTACTGTTTCAATCACCTTTTAAAAAGTACTTTGACTCGTACTGCTCCTAATTTATGCTGCTTTGGAAGTTTGCTGGCTTTTTTTATGTATTGACTGCCCGTGCTAGCATCCTTTATGTCAGTTTGTCCCCTCGAATAATTCTACAATTGCTTATCTGCTTATGAGTAAGAATGCACCGTAATGGCAGGATGAATTTACAGAATTACTGCAGTACAGCAAGCTTGCTCTTTACCTATGCGAGGTTAATCATAGGCAGAATACATTTTGACCCTTAACACTTTGGAAGGCTCTGGTATCTAGCCATGCGCCTATTGAAATAGCACAATTTGTCTTCATTTTGCTGCTCTAGCAAACAATGAAGTACTTTCATTTTCTTTAGGATTAATTATGATTAGTCTATAGTAAATGCAGTTGCACGTCCAAATAAACCTCAGATAATGTACAAGACTAGTTCCATTAAGTTTAGGAAAAAAAAAGGTCAGGTTGCCACTTGCAGCTCCTGGCAAATCAGCCGTAGTATCTATGGCAGTCCTGATCCCTACTTTCGGACTTCAATGAAACCAGCCTCGCGCTCAAATTGACAGGCAAGAAAGCCTGCAAACAAGGTTCGCTTAAATGACGGAACTGCTGAACAGGGCTCACATTTGCTGCTGCTGCTGTTGCTTCTTCTGCTTCTTGTTGGCCTTGCGGCCACCCTGGCCCGACTTCTTGTTTTTCCCACCGCCATTATTTCCCCCGTGGCTGTAGGAAGAGACGCTCGAGTTGAGAACCTTCTTGGACGAACGAGTTACCTCTGGGCTGGGGCTTGACTCCATGGAGCTGCTGCACCAGAGACAGACGTACACAGAGTGACATGAAAGAGATGCAAGAATTCAACTGAACAGTGCCACACGATTTCTGCTATCGCTACCGCAACGCTTCGGAACGAGTTAAATAGCAGCGTTCACCCCACAGAGGCAGATTTATGAGTGTGTCACAGCACCCAGACACAGTGAGGGAAAGAATGAATAAGATTACACTTTTTAAGGGCTCTGAATCATGGACTGTAAATAAGCCGCCTGCATAGTTGAACTCCTTTGCTACAGGCTTATGGCTACCTCATGCACATTGGCAAAGGGCAATAACAGTAGAGCAGCACTTTTCTTTTAACACAGAGGCATGGATTTTTGGACAGTGAACATAGTAAGTTTGCCAATGCAGCTGTTCACCTAGAAGTGACAATGCTACTAGATAAGGCTATTACCAATGTTTCACTTAAGACAAAGCAACGAGAAGAGCACGATTCGGGTGAACTAGCTTTCAGATGGCTGGTATAGTTCAGAAGCACCGGACCTTAGTGGCTACCTTGTCCATATATCCCTTATGGAAAAGGAATCTTCGCATATTATAAATGCTACTTTGCTTTGAGAAAATTGGCTCTCCGACGGTGTAACCCGAGAGTAGCAATAAAATTACGCTGAAGGTATGGCTTTCCCCTTTCCAGCTCCTTTTGACATGCCCACTTGGACAGGCTAAACAAAATGGCTCGTGAGTTCTGTGGGACTGCAGCCACAAACACCAAAGGCACCCATTTCCCACACAACCTCTCCAATCCCGTCTCTCTTTTCACCGAAGACAAATTTCTAGTTACCTCGAACGCCTCTTCTTCCGACGGTCCCTTGCCACGGCATGTGTTGGGGGCGGGCTGCGCGACCTGGGAGACCACGACCTGGACCTAGACCGCGAACGAGACCGCGGAGACCTGCGCGACGACGACCCTCGACCCCAGTCGCCCCGACGACCGCCACTGCTCTTCAGCGGTATGTAACCGGGTGGCGAGTCGCCACCGCTGGCCGAGGAGGAGAGCCTGCCGCCGGCACCTCCTGCGGGTGTGGTCTGCGGGGGGCCCAGCCGGCCAGCCATTAATCCACCCAGCCGCCGACCCAAGCCCGGCTTAGACGGGCTCGGCAGCTTGGAAGAACCCGTGCTGCCCAACTGCGGCAGCTGCAGTGGCAGGGCAAGCCCTGCGCCACTGCCAACCTTATTTGCACCCTCCGGGCCAGAAGCCCCGATTGCTGTACCCGCCCCAGTATTTTGCTGCTCCTGCTGCAGACGCTCACTGTGGATGCTGCGGAGAGATGCAAGAAAAAGACAGCAGATGATCGTTTGCATACAGTGCTGAGGAAATGGAATGCATCAATTTAGGGCTAATCAATATACGCAGTTTCATAACTCATAAAGGTTCATTGTTCACAATGCAGTGGAAACACTGTCGTAGCCCGAGCGCAGCATGCGATGTGTAGAGTTGTAGTAACTTGGGCATGGTATTACGTTTTTACTCGAATGTAGGCTGGCCCCGATTCCAAGCCGACCCTCGAAAATCTGAAGCCAGAAAAATAAACTTCACTCGAATGTGGGGGGGGGGGGGGGGGGGAAGACGAGAACAGCACTCACAAAATGAACACGGAATTTATTTAAAATCAACAAGCTGAGCTCAGTCCATGTCACCATTTGGTCTGGTAAATGCCATACTCGTCGCTGCGCACACAAACCATCTCCCGTTGCCCCATCCAACATAAACGTTCCTCTAATCAATGTTGAAGTCGCTCACGGCTTAAACGTCTTACTATGTAGATTCGAATGAATACAGTAGCTATCCACTTGATAGTAGTAGGTGCCGTAGAGACAGTACCGTGTCCCAACTTTATTTCCTACAAGTCGCCTGCCACACTAATAAGCCCACTGCGACAGTGTGCACGCTGCACTGCGAGCAATGAACCTGCACGGGTTCCGCAACAGTTAATATTCCTGACTTGGTCAGTCACTAATTCTTCACTTTTTGTGCTACCCGATGCTACCACGCTAACCAACCAGATGATCGTTCGTCAAACTCTGAGCTATCTCACCTGGGCAGTGGTTCCTTGTCCCAGTCTATGGACCACATGGCACCGTCACGGTACATCTTGGTCAGCTTGCCCTTGAGCACAATCTCCACCTGATCTCGATCCAGCTCGGACTTGCACTTGCCAAAGGCGCGCATGGCATACCGCCTGCGAAAAAAGCGGCAATGCTACTGTCAAGCCACATGGACGATTTGAGTGCCAAGGACTGACAACATTTTGGACTCTTTTGCATTAAACGAACGCCCTTGACCTTGAATCCCCAGATAAACTGGCTAGCCTCTGAGCACCCTCAATAATTTACTACGATAGCTTCTCTACGTCCAGTTCAGGTTTGGTTTCTCTGGAGGTGCAGATGTTGCGACATCATGATGTAGTTGGTGGTCCTGTGAGAGCAGGACATTGCGACATTTTGCCACTAGCTCCGGCTCGCTCAGTGATCTGCTCTACCAATTCACTGGACTACTATGTGTCAATTTTTCTTTACTACTAAGCACAAAGATGGACTTGCCCTCTTCAATAGTTGGAAGACATGTTTAAAGACACCTGATACTACCCAAACCTCCCTTATGCTTTCATTGGCTTCAAGTCACTTCTGGCTTTTACGTAGCAGTTCGACAGAATCCCAAGTTGCCCCCCCCCCCCCCCCCCCCCCCCCGTCATCATCACCCAGAAGCAAAGAGCCACTCACTTGAGGCTTTCAGGCCAGTCCCCACCGTGGGGAGTCAAGTTGGCCCTGGAACGAGAGAGCAGCATGCCTTAGTCCAGACACGAGCACATGGCATCAGACACAAGCCTAAGTGTTGCATAGCTCGTGGCTCCCACTGTGCCCTACAATGTAGCAGTATGCAGCTGTGGAGTGCGGCACTGTGAAATCTGGCACCTGGACGAAAGCTTCATACAATTTGTACAAGGCGAAAGTTCACTTTATGCACTCTATACAATGCTGTTAGCGTCTAGCAATGACTGATGCTCTGCCAACGCTGTGGCACCACCTGCTAGGTGGAAACCGATGCATGTTTCTGCCTGTCTATGCCTAGCAGCATCAAAATAAACAACCAATCACGATAATTACAAAACACTGCTTAACATATTTTCCCTTAAGCATGAGATAAGACTGCGGTGGCTGATTTTACTATTTCCTGCTGTCACAGTGGAGAGTAATGCGAACAAGTTAGAACCAAAGCGGGCAGCCTGGGCTCTTGCTTGTTGCTACGTGATCATGGTAACTGGCAAGATCCATTCCAGTATACTTCATGCAGGCGCAGTCAGGGCAGCCATTATACGTAGTAGTATGCGAAAACTCTCTATTGCTGTTGACTACCACGTAAACAGGGGCTCAAAGATCTAAGGACATCTAAGGCCATCTACTGCTGTTGACCATCATGTAAACAGGGGCTCAAAGACCTAAGGCAGGGGCCAAGTGCCCCTTCCTATGCGGTTTCTGTGCCTTTGTGCCGAGGCGAACTCACATGCAGTCCTCGAGGCGTTGAGTTGCATCGGCGGCCGACCGCTGACCGCCACCCTGAGCCATGCGCTGCTGCTGGAAGGCGTTGGCACGAGAACCACCCCGCCCGCCAAACTTGCCTCGCTTGGGAAGGCTGAACCGGACGCCCCCTGCACCAGGTGCCTCTGGAATAGAGACAGTGCGGAAACGCAGTGAAAACGCTGAACACTGAACAAGATAAGCACAACAGCGATAGGTGGCGTTTTTATGACGGGTCGATCTGGAGTGGCCACTGAAATCCTGGAGCGAGTGCTTCGACTTCAAATCTGACAGCGCGGAGAGCAAAAATACTCCGCAGAGGTTCATACCAGAAGTCTGTATGCCCACATCCCACAAACAGATTCCCGATGGCAAACGTTCGTTCTGTACATTTCCATGGCAACCAAAGTCGCCAGCGGGCCCCAATGAACATGAATACTGAAGTGATGTATGCGCCTCCTATTTCTGCCCAAATTCTGGCCGCAGCAGCACAGCAATTGAGAGCGATCCGGTGTGAGGCGAGTCAATCCGAAATGACCAGTGGAAAGCATGAACACACATAAGATCGACCAGTGAAAAACACCATTGAGGTAGCTTTAGCTGTGGGCTATAGGTGTGAAAACGCAGCATATTAATATGAACGTGGCTAAGGACTTAATTTTTTTCTGCATGATGTAGAAACCACTAACACATACTGAACACACACAGTTTCACATGCAGTGCGCTCTGGTTTTCGTTCATTACCTGTGTCAGCTTTCATTGTCCATCACAATTATCCCAACATAAAGTGTCGTAATTCATGTGAGAATGCAGGAACCATGCACACCACCGAGCCAAGACTAGTGCACGCATCTCCACTCACGCTTTCCCTGCATGCCTGCACCAAACTGTGCTGGTCCCCTGGGCCCAACCTCGCCATTGGGTGCCATCCCATTGTAGCCATAATAGAAGCCATAGCCAGGAGACGGTGGGCAATAGCCTGCATTGAAGCCTGGGCCAAAGCCAGGAGCGGGGCCTGGAGCACCAAATCCCATGGGAGGCTGGTGCTGTTGTTGCTGCTGCTGCACCTGGGGCGAGGTGCCACTCGAAGGCGCTTCAGAGGCGGTGCCCTCTTTCTCGGAAGGGGCCTGCTCACCAGGAGGGGGTGGTGGCGCCCCCGAAGCGACAGATGGGCCGGACTTGGGGGAACCGTTGTTAGCGGCCGCCCCGCCTCCAGGCTGCGGGAACTGCACCGGAGCTGACGCCGGGAAGTAGCCGCCACCATACATGTTCTGAAAGGCGCCAACAGCAAGGTATTGCAGCACAGAACTGGAACAAGTTCGATGACGCAATAGTGTAACCATCAGGAATTTTTCTACTGTTCTTTCCACGAAGTGTGTGTGTGGTGGCATTGTTCAATTCAAATTGTAATTGCAGAATCCAAAAGTCCCGTTGGTGGAAAGCTCTTGCCCACAAAAAACAACAAACCTGGCAACGAAGCATTTCTGGGAGGCCTTTTCCGTAAGTGAATAAGAGTGCCAATCTGCTCTTGCCAATAACAAGTGGTCGCAGTTTGCAAGAGCCATCCCTATGCGCATCGAGCAAAACTGAGAGCACCCTCCCAAATTTTCCTCCATAGCATGCACTGCCCTTTACGTTCAATATCTTGTTTGACACCATTTGCCAAAACAGTGCCGTTTCAAATTTGCCAGTATTTGAAGTGACCGTGGCGCACAGTTCAATATATCGAATGTGGCAATGAATGGGAGTTCAATGTATGCGGAGTACATTACTATACTTTTGCATGGGATTTTCGAGGGGGTTCCACAACTGTTCGATTGCGATTGCTTCTAAATAGGGGAGACGGGCAAATTTAAACAGCAGCTGCGCCAACATCAGAACGATGTGGATAAGAGAGGCTTCAAATGCTTTGGCAGAGCACGCATCAATGACTACGCAGAATATTGATTGGATGAAGTCTAGTCTAATTGGCCATGAAAGAAACTGGAAGCCACGTCTGTGCCTGGAGTCCCTCGAGATATAACCAACAGGATGCACACTCAATCGCATTGAAGGAACCCTCCCACTGTCTTACGCCATATGCTTAAACTTATTTGAACAGGCACTTGAACCTTTTTTTTGCCCCATTGCAAACAAAGAAGAATGTTCCTTTGTTCCCCACTGGAACAAGAACAATGTTCCTTGTGTATGGAACAATGTTCCATACACAAGGAACATTGTGTATGGAAGCCGAAACGTCTTGTCTTTTAATAAGTTTTACTTGGTCAGAGTAAATCTTTCTTTGTCAGACAATAATTAGACCAGTCAGAGTTTGATATATCTGGGATTGACTGTATAAGTGAGGGAAAAACTCATCCTTACATTAATTACACTCTTTTCTAACAACCGTAAGAAAGAACAGGGACTCCTAGAGCCCAAAAAGCAGCAGCCAGTGAAAGAGGACCCTCAAGATAAGGGACAAATAATTTTGTTTGAGGACACACGCACACAGATTTTCTTACACTACACTACCTAGAGAGAAATCTGAAGCCACAGTCTACGAGAGTTCCTTAACCGAGTTCCTTAACCGATGAATTAATTGGGTCTGCTTACTACACAATTTTTTTTTCCACATCACACAAATTCGATCAGAAAAGAGTGCCTAAACTTGCCGTAAGGGACTTCAACTACACAAGTAGTTGCTGCAAGCGCTTCATTTTTCTGTAGTCACTTTAACCGCACAATGTCTGTGCGCTGCTACTAAGGCAGAGGTAAGCTTCTGCATACAGCAAGCAGAATGCGAACAGAACACTCACATAATGGGGGTAGAAGCCGTAGCCGGCACCTCCGGGCCCTTGAGGCGGATAGCCATTGTACCTGCGCAAAAAGGTCAATTCCGGAAATTTGAGAGATGTAAGTATTGTGGGGTTTCTGGCTCTCGCAGCGTTTTCAGGCTCTCGCGATGGCTGTGAGGAGGCCATTACGTTGTATTGCCGAGGGGGCTCCGTGTCCCTCTCCTCCTTGCCTGGACGGGGTGGCAGCGGGTCATAAAACACTGTCGCTTTGCTGTCACCCCGCCCACGGGAAGGTCAACAGGCTTTCCCCATTGGCCAAGATTTTGGCGGGATTCGGGCCCTGCTTGCGTGCGCTCCGGGTAAGCGCGCGCAAGACGGGACCCGGAGAGACCACATCGGGGCGTCGGAAGGTGCGTACGTGTTCCTTCTCTGCCGGCGGCGGCCCCCTTTGTCTGCCGCCGGCCGATGGTTACTCCGGCTCGTCGGGGTCCCGGCCTCGGCGGGCGCGCGCGCACTCTTCCGTCGTCTCGATGTCCTGAGGCAGCGTCTGCCGATCGTGCCCCCGTCTGTTCGTCTGTCGTTTCTCTCTATTTCCCTTTTCTCTGCTGTGGGGCGCACGATGGCAGCCGCTGACCGAAGGATAGGCAAATTCTTACTGCTCGGATTCTTTGTTCTTTGTTCTCTCTCTGTCGCGGTGCGCCATTCTAGCGGCCACCGGCGACCATTCGGCCATGTTTTGTCTAATCAGATTTATATTCGGACGTAATGCTAAAACATGTGTTTGTATTGAATCCCAGGTTAATAAATGTTCTTTGTTGTTTCCTGAGAGCTTTGCCTAGGGTCTCCCTTGCTGCACGCGTGCGGTCTCGCCTTCCCCTAAGCTGTGGGGGGGCCGGCGGGGCGCGTACGCGCGCAGCTGCGCGTCGGCACACGGAGCGGGCCGGAGCAGGCGAGGGCGCGCGGTGCCCTGCGCGCGCGGCGGCTCGGAGTGCTCGAACCCGCGGTGGTGGTCGTCCGGCGCGCCGTGAGCGTCGCGGGTGAACACCACAAAATTGGCGCCCAACGTGGGGCCGGGGGCCTAATCAGCCTCTGGCCGCCGAGTGTCCGGGCTGCTGCGTTGCAGAGGCTGCGTTGCAAACGCGCTTTGTCAACCGAGCCATGTCTATCATCTGTGTGCCGAATTCCTCTATTTTCCTCTCGCTCTTTCTGTCATACCTTGCCTCAGTAAAAGTAGCGTGGTAAGCGCATTGGACAACCGCTTCGAAGTTCCGTGCTGCGAAGCGCGGACGAGGAAAGGAGTCAAGTGGCCGCCAAGATGCTGCAGTCGTCATCGATTGTGGAGACCATGCGGGGCCGGAGGTCTCGCCGATTCGTACCGGGAGGGCTGACTTTTCCGTCCTTCCATCTGCTCAACGATTCGGTGAGTCCGACGGATTTTCGTGGGTCTCTAGCATCATTACCATTCTGGCGGCTGCTAATTGCGCGGACTGCTCGGGTACAGTGCCTCTAAGGCCGGCTAACTCTGCGGAAGTTCGCGGTTTTGCTATTGTTGGCGCGGCTCAGTGGCTTGCCCGGCAGTTCTCAGTTGATGCGCGCCTTTCCTCGCAAAATTCAAGCCATGATAGCTGACGCACTATTGATATGCCCTCTGTCACCTTTAGGAAGACCGGTTAGTGGTGGTGCCTTCTGCACCACCAATTGAGGGCAAAGCTGGCAGCGCATAGCCAAGCGGAGACAAAGGCCACGAAACAGGCCCGCTCCGCGAAGAGGCAAGCGCCCCGGACATCCCTCCGTCGCGCGCGCAGAAGGGGACGCTCCCCCGCTACCCCGCGGCGATGACGGGGAGGACAGCCCGGGTGGAAAGCCAGCCGCGGGAACGAAAACCCGCCACCCCCACCAAAGGGTGTCGGAATCGTCTTGTTGTATTTTTTTTAAACGGCCCGAAGAGCGCCGAAGGGACCGCAGAGTGACCCGTTTGTAAATAATTGTAAATAGTTCTTCGACGGCCTCAGGGAGGCGGAGCGCCGGAACGTGGCTGGTATTGCACGGGCGCGGGCGCCGTAGCGTTGCTGGTATTGCAACGGGCGCGCGGGGCCGGATACAGCGTGTGTCGCTGTTGCCCCGGGTGGGTTCACTCTGCGGGGTCACAACGAGCTCGGCCGAGGAAGATTGCGTGCCACCCGCTAACACTGCAATGTGGGAGCTTTGTTCAAGGTGGTAACCCCATGCGCCGGAGAAACGCGATTTAGCGCCACTCCGGCAAGTATCGCACGGTCATCACAGCGCCAAGGTTTTCGTTAAAATCGATTCGCGCTGTGACTTGGCCCGGCGTGGAGCGACTCTTCGTCTATCGCCGAAACTTCCACGTCTGTTCATCACATAGACATCGCGTATTCGAAGTCAATTTTGATTGGTTTAGCGGATGGACAGTGTGCGTCCGTGGAAGGAATTTCCGCTAGCGTCGAAGTCGTATGTCATCGCGCTAGTGAAGACCACGTTTACTGTGTCCGGCTGAACTCAGACGGAGTAACCATCTATACTGAGATGAGGCATGCCTATGCGGATCCACAACTTTGGATCAGCCACCCACTTCTCTTCAAAAAGCTCTCAGCTATCCTCTTCGCTGCGATCAGGCAGGCTGCTATCCGTCTTTCTCTGTCCTTGTTTTCCCTTTGTTCAGTGTGTCTTCGCTGCGTTACTTGGTTCTCTGTGTTTTACCTAGCCGTCTTAGTGTTGCTTTTGTGTTAGCCATCTATTTGTATCTATGTGTTTTGCGTTTCGGGAATGTTTCGCGTGTGTCTTCGCTGCCGTGTGGCGTCAACGGGTGATGTCGAACTGGATCAAAGCCTGGCGACGGCGGGGCGGCGGATCGGGCTGTACGGTCACGACGACTGGTGCGGATCATGGCTGTACCATGGAGCGGACACCGCCAGAAGCACCGGCACCGGAGGCCGTTGCCGGACGCCGTTGAAGTGGCCTGGAGTCGCACGCGTGGCATGCGGGCTTTGTTCGTGCTCGCCGGAGATATATTTCGCGCGGACATTCTCGGTACATCTTCTTAATCGTTTGTTACTCTCTTGTGTTCTGATTGATTGTATAGGCCAACGTTTTGTCATTTTCCCTTGTCATTATGTCTCTAAGCGTTTGTCTTTTATTGTTGCTCTTACATTTTCTTCTGTGGATGCTTTTATTGTGCATGTTCGCGTTGGGGCGTGGGTTCGTGTGGACTTTCTTTTGTGTTGGTGTTGTGTAGCTCAGACGTCCCTATTTGATTTGTTCCAGTAGCTTGCTTTTCTTCCTTTGATGTCTTTTTGGTTATGTTTTGGGGGGCTGGTGATTTTGGGTTCGGACTGCCAATGGGTGGCTCCGGTATTGGCAATGTAATTACTATTTCTTTGTTCTTTGTTTTCTTTTCTTCTTTGGCTGACATCGGAGCCACCAGCCTTGCATTGGTAGGGAGCATTTAAGGAGGGAGGGATGTGGGGTTTCTGGCTCTCGCAGCGTTTTCAGGCTCTCGCGATGGCTGTGAGGAGGCCATTACGTTGTATTGCCGAGGGGGCTCCGTGTCCCTCTCCTCCTTGCCTGGACGGGGTGGCAGCGGGTCATAAAACACTGTCGCTTTGCTGTCACCCCGCCCACGGGAAGGTCAACAGGCTTTCCCCATTGGCCAAGATTTTGGCGGGATTCGGGCCCTGCTTGCGTGCGCTCCGGGTAAGCGCGCGCAAGACGGGACCCGGAGAGACCACATCGGGGCGTCGGAAGGTGCGTACGTGTTCCTTCTCTGCCGGCGGCGGCCCCCTTTGTCCGCCGCCGGCCGATGGTTACTCCGGCTCGTCGGGGTCCCGGCCTCGGCGGGCGAGCGCGCACTCTTCCGTCGTCTCGATGTCCTGAGGCAGCGTCTGCCGATCGTGCCCCCGTCTGTTCGTCTGTCGTTTCTCTCTATTTCCCTTTTCTCTGCTGTGGGGCGCACGATGGCAGCCGCTGACCGAAGGATAGGCAAATTCTTACTGCTCGGATTCTTTGTTCTCTCTCTGTCGCGGTGCGCCATTCTAGCGGCCACCGGCGACCATTCGGCCATGTTTTGTCTAATCAGATTTATATTCGGACGTAATGCTAAAACATGTGTTTGTATTGAATCCCAGGTTAATAAATGTTCTTTGTTGTTTCCTGAGAGCTTTGCCTAGGGTCTCCCTTGCTGCGCGCGTGCGGTCTCGCCTTCCCCTATGCTGTGGGGGGGCCGGCGGGGCGCGTACGCGCGCAGCTGCGCGTCGGCACACGGAGCGGGCCGGAGCAGGCGCGGGCACGCGGTGCCCTGCGCGCGCGGCGGCTCGGAGTGCTCGAACCCGCGGTGGTGGTCGTCCGGCGCGCCGTGAGCGTCGCGGGTGAACACCACAGTATAAGGAAAGGCGAGCACCATAAATGTCACAATGTCATGTGAAAGTATGGTCCCTACAAACGACTTGAGTGCACAGCTACGAATCTGCATGCTTTCGAACACCAAAAGGAGCTGCCAATACAAAAGCTTCTATAAGTTGAAGCCACTGAATAGTAATAATATTAAAAAAAATTTAATAAACGCTTGCACGACTGGCATTATCAAAAAAGCAAACATCATATAAGAAAACTGTTGCACAACATATAAGGCGTTGCCATATGCACTGATGCTTCTTGAATATACTGAACCCATTTAACTTTTCTATTGTGTAAAGCAGAGGAAGCAGCGCCGGTGTGAGCCCTCTGCTGTCCATTGTTTTTGAAGTTCCTGTGCTAAAGACGGGAAAAGATGTGGTACCAACACGGCTGACACTCAACACCTGCGTCAGTTGCGCTTCTAAAGACACCATACTACTCCCAATGTGCAGATCAAATGTTCATGCATTCTGCCTGAAAACTTATTTTTCGTTAGAAGAGCCCAGTGCCAAGAACCAACTTGCCTAAAACGTATTACACTGCCTCCAAAACGTCTTTCTTGAAGGTGTAATCACTCGGTAAGCTCGCTGCAGTCAAATTGGAAAATTGAAGCAACTTTAGCATTAACCACCTAATGTGCCAGATGGTGGCACAAGGCCAAATTCATTACCACATTAGCAGTCCACAAGTTTAATTCCGGGAGGTTGAAAGAATGAGGACGGAAGTAGTCCGACTACATCCCTGCCAGCATGCCCCGACCAAATAACCAGCGAAAAAAGCAAAGCCACAGTGACGCACCCCATGTAGCCGGGATACATGCATCCCTGTTGCTGCTGCTGCTGCTGCTGGCCTGGCCAGTAGGGGTAGCCGAAGCCTGCGCCATAGCCAGGAGCAGCCATCTGTTCAGTGCCAGTTGTAGTCTTGCCGTTGGTGGTCTGCACCTTCTCAAGGGCTTTGCGCGCGTTCTCCCAAGCTTGGCTTGGGTCCACGGGCACGCCAGCCTCCATCTCTTTGCTGCTTTCTGGTTTACTGCGTACACAAACGAGTCTCGGATCAGCACTATCATGGACATAGGTTTGTCCCTAACCATGGCTTTTTTAAAAACCTACACTTAATGCAGGGCCAAGGCAACGACACTGTACTGCAATTGGCCGACTGGATCGTAGCCGATCAGACCAGCCTGCTCAGACACAATGGCATAACACGTTTGCAATGCCTGCCTCTTGCTTGCTACCTACACGCACTGTATACATCTGGTACGAAGAAACGGTTTCGCATAGGTGAACAGAACAATACTTTTGCAGCCATCGCAGAAAATTTAGAGAAAAAAAAAAAAAACGACACTATTTTGTCTTTCTAGCTGCAAATCTGCAACAAGAAGTCTACTTGGTATTTTTAAATTCCTTGAATGCTTTTATGAGAATTTCCTGGCAGTCTGTGAACTTGCCGTGTTGGGGTGGTGTAGTGGCTTTCGCGTTGCGCTGCTTAGCTTGAGGGCGCGGGATAAGATCTAGACCGCCACCGCCTTATTTAGATGAAAGTGAAATGCAAGAAACACCCGTGTGCTGCCCAAAGGGTTCATGTTAAAGAACCCCAAGTGGCCAAAATTAATCTGGTCTCCCCGAATATGATGGGTCTACGATTCATTTAGTTTCGGCACGTAAAACCCATGCATTTAATTTTACCTGGGGTAGTTACGATCCAGGCAGTTGAAGTGCAAGAAACCAATGGCATAGTTTCCAACAAAAATTAGTGCAGGAAACTCCTATGTTAGTATGCTAGAATATAATTAGCTATTTGAAGCTTTGCATAATTTATTATTTGTCAAACAGCTTCAAATAGCCCCACAGCAATTTGGGAAAGACTGAAAGGTGTTGGTGAAATGCTGAGAAAGAAGTCCGTGGTAGAATCAAGACTAGTAAACCAGAAGGCGTACCTGATTCAATTCTTTTTATGAAGAAACACAGCATGACTGTACGATGAATAGAAACTTGATTGCTCTGTGATTACGATAGCTCATAAAATGCCACAAAGAGAAATTCTGTCACCTTGACTTACTTTCAACGAAGCCTCCAGAACCTTATAAAATCATGCAAATTTCACGATATTTATTGACAGTCGACTACAATTCGTAACTGAGGGGGGTACACACACCGTGAACAAGCAATCTGTCCTTCATAGCAGCAGTAAGAAGGTTAAGTGCCACAAACATGTAACGGAGAGCGAAATTTCTGCTGGTGTTACACACTGGTTCTACAAGTTGGTGTAGCTGTTTGGGATAGGTCCATAATAATTGACGGGCCTGATAATCACGCTCTGAAATACTGGGCAGCGACTGCACACTTTTTTTCGAAATTTGTTCTGCCTTACACTGGACGCAAATGAAGAATCTTAAGTCTATTGCCACAAATACCACAATCGTAAACAAGCCCTACAATTCGGGCATTTTATGATGATGATCATCATCATCAGCCTGGTTACGTCCACTGCAGGGCAAAGGCCTCTCCCATACTTCAACAACCCCGGTCATGTACTAATTGTGGCCATGCTGTACCTGCAAACTTCTTAATCTCATCCGCCCACCTAACTTTCTGCCGCCTCCTGCTACGCTTCCCTTCCCTTGGAATCCAGTCCGTAACCCTTAATGACCATCGGTTATCTTCCCTCCTCATTACATGTCCTGCCCATGCCCATTTCTTTTTCTTGATTTCAACTAAGATGTCATTAACTCACGTTTGTTCCCTCACACAATTTGCTCTTTTCTTATCCCTTAACGTTACACCTATCATTCTTCTTTCCATAGCTCGTTGCGTTGTCCTCAATTTGAGTAGAACCCTTTTCGTAAGCCTCCAGGTTTCTGCCCCGTAGGTAAGTAATGGTAAGACACAGCACACAGTAATTTTATGATAAAATTGTGCAAACTAGCATGTGCACAATGAAAGTTTAACTGCACACTAAGGAGCAGTTTGAAACCTTTGAAGCTTATCTTGTCCCCAAACAATCGTCATCTATCTTGGATGTCTTTCCTCTTCACAGTGAAGCTGTATGTGGCTAGCCAATTCGTCCATCTGTAGCTTGTATGCGGAAAACTCCTCCGGAAAACAACCCCAAGCGCATGCGCGGGAGAAATCACCGCCCAAGCACTCCATACACATGGTTAGCAAGCGTAGCTGAAACGTGCGGCCCCAGTGTGTCACTAGGTAAAAAAGAAAGCGAGTACACACTAACCATTGTGATTAATGCGTTACTAAACTCACTAAACCGCTGAATACGCTCCTCCATGATGGTGACCATGCGAAGCATAGAGTGCAGCATGTGAAATAAACACTGATACACCCAAGCCAAACATTTGTGTAACCTCATTAAGAAACACAAAGTTGTAACCTATAATTTAGAAAGAATAATGAATTGTCAAGGTTAACCCAGCGATAAACACCGGGGCCGCATGTTTCAGTTTCGCTGGTTAACCATGTGTATGGAGTGTTTGGGTGGCGATATTTTTTTTTTAACAATTCCAGGTACTTTCATGGCACAAATGGCATGCATGCTACCAGTGTGAAGTTTCGTTATTGGCAGGAAAGTATCAAATAAAAAATGAGTTGTGGGATTTCTTGGTGTGCATCCCTTCAAGACTTAGTTTAACGTACGGGAATGCAAACCCAGAGGAGGTTTATTGAGAGTGATGTTATCAACTAATTTGGCTCAATGAGAAAATGCAGCAGCTGTGGAACCTTCCACTTGCAGATCCAGTGACCGAGCGTGATGCAACAGCATGCGTTGACAAGCTTCGCAATCGCCGGCACAGAAATCTTGACGCCGTAATTTGTGTGAGGTTCATCCGCAGCTTCTTGCTCTGATCTCTCCGAGGGTTTGTGGTCATAACCATGTGTGATTGCAGTCCCAAAAAATGTTCCTTTTTCAGGCATCATATTATAGACACCAGCGGTAGCCCCATATTACTGCATCTTTGGTAAACATTTCTTAGTCAAAACGTGTGAAATCTTGAGGAACTGTTCCTAAAAGTGTCCTTCGCCAACAAGTGGTGCCCGCTGCAGCTCTTGCTGGCACAGAGAACAATGCTGCTTTAGGCCCGCGTGAGTTAATGTTCAGAGTAAAGAAATAAGTGTGCTTGTTGACCTTCTCTGAAGGAGAGAAATCTCCACGGTTTGGTGCAGACTCCGTTTATTCGCCGTTGGAGTCGAGTTCCCGCTAACCATACCGCCAACCTTTTCGTCGTAGAAGCTGCAACATATCTTAGCAACTTCCAAACATGCAACACAGACCTGTAGCTTGTTGCACAAATTGACGGCTACAGATGAGTTTTTCACTGTGTGCTTTATTTGTTGTGTGCCGTCTGCCCCAGGTACCAGACGACATGCGCCACTGAGAACCATTGTACTGAGCACAGCGCCACTTTTCCGTCATGATGTGGAGAAGTGGCGAATTAAGCTCCAGAAGGGTTGGTCATGTATCTCTTTCTCCATGGGTCAGTTGGCACACCTACTCCTCTAGCCATCATAATCCTGTTGTTGCTAAGCGGACATGTCTCCTTAGGTCTACAGGTGCCGGAATCGCCGAACGATCTCACAAAACTGGAGGTGCTATGAGCTCATAAACAATGTTTCAGGCAAGTTTAGAGAAAGCAAATGCTCATTTCAATAGTTCCTGGGGAATGAGAACGTAGCCATCACGAGAATTCACGCAGCAGTGGGAGCCATGGCTGGTGCCATGTTGTATTTCTCAGCATGCATAAACATGACATATCTGTACTCGCACTGCACTTCAACGTGTACGATCTGTCCTGCACCATCTGTGCATGCTTGAGGCGCGAGCTTTCGCATGCCGGCATGCATATGTGCAGTTTGGCCTTTCATAGTGTGCCTGGTGTTGTAAACAGCAGGAGACTCCACGAGACTCCTGGCTTCTCTTGGATTCAATGGTGGCTCAAGATGGCTTGCTACTGCCTACATGGTTTTTGTGTCACATTTAGTTCTGAGCACCTCTGTTGTGACACTTGAGAATGGGCTCTGCAATAGCTTTGACTACTTGTCAAGAAAGCTTCTCTGCACATTTTTAAAGGTTTAACAAATCATGTACGATATTTGCAAGCACTACTACCCATGTCTGATCTTGACAGATATGTGCAGAGAAACAAAACTGTTTGTAAAAAGCAAAGACAATAGTTCTACATAGAAGAATTGTGCGCAAATGCTGGGAAAAATATTTCGCCATGCCAACTACTAGGGACGCCTTAGTATAAGGCAATGTATTGGTTCCGATTGTGTGGCTTCTCTGAAATTGTGCTAGGATCTCACCAAACTGTCATCTCAAAAAGTCGTACACAGATGCCACCACGCTTAGATGCAAGCGCAGAAAGTGCCTCAACCACTACAATGAGCCCAGAGGTTTGCGCCACTGCGCTTGCTTCCTTACACAGGCGTCCCATGCACTGCGACAATCGTGTTGGCTACCAGTACCAGATTCACGTATTCGTGCTCTCGGTGCCAACACATTGCCAACTTCGAAAGCGCGCATTAGCGTAGCAAAAGCTTCGCACGACTCACCAATCCTAGCCAGAGAGCGCGTCCCCTCCCCGCACTTCGAAGGCGCCAGCAAAACTGTCACACGTTACCGTCGCTCGCAAAGATAAGCACTCGTACTGCACGTCCCCTACAAGAGAACGGGGAGGTGACATGCCAAGATTAAGAGGCCTGTCTCGCAACGTGACGTATAGAGATGGCCGCTTATCGGGCGCGGCCAGACCTGTCGGGAAGCAGCGTCGCGAACGTGCACATCAGTTCGCCCAGGCAATGTGACTGAAAGGCGCCCCCGACATGGCAGACGACACTTCGAAGCCAGACGAACTTTCGAAGCGGGCGCGGAGGCCGGACCTCCGGCTTCAGATGCCAGCAACGCCTCGCTCTTCCGCATTGAAAGTGAGTACGCCGATTGTGTTTAGCGGAGGGACGGGGGGGGGGGGGGCTAGGCCCCCGGAAGAAGCGGCATTTTCCAGGTGCCTTTAGCGTGCTAGTATTCATCCGTCACGACTCGAGCGACGTGCTAAACTCCGATTTACGCCTCTTCCTGTGTCCCTCACAACGAACTCCAGAGAATGACAAATCAAGGCAACTGCCAAGTCTCCCAACAGTCGGGGCTTCTCGAAGGCGATCGCGTGTTTCTGCCACCGAAAACAAACCGATGGCTTAACAAAAAACACAGGTGCGAAACAACAAAGCGCGCGGCACTTTTTTTTTCTTTGCGTCGTGACACAACAGCAGTAGTGGTAGCTAGTCTTGCAGACAATGCCAAGACTGCTCCCCCCCCCCCTACCCGGCCCCCTTTATTGCTTTCGAAGACGAAGCTGGACAAAGCGTGTCAAGCAAGCCCTTGTACGGTGCTCCAGTCCAGCCAACGCCCGCTCGGAGCTAGCTAACGAGCTGGCACCGCTAATGACAACTAAGCAGCGAGTAACGTCGAAGGGAGTGAAGCATTGGCTCTCCATCAAGGCGAACTCCCCAAGTTGACCGAGTGGCTTGTACAGAGGCGCCCCACGGAGAGACAGGTAAGAGCAACAAAAGACGGCTAGGCGATGTAGCAAGCATACGTAGTTTTTCCAAAAGATGCTGGCGCGCCGTTCTGAAAACGTAGCGCGGTCGTAACGCAGAGCATTTACACGCATCCACGCGCCTACATTCAGGCGCGAAATATACAGGAAGAAAAAAAAAAAAAATCCTTAACCCTCTACGCGAGGTGCAAGACGTCTTCACAACGAAACTGCGGCAGTCAATTATCAATACGCCGCTGCGTCTTCGGACTAGCAGCGTTGAGCCGAATCGGCAGAAGCAACAACAACACAAAATTGTCTGCGACACGACCCCGGTAGGCCAGCAGTCCCACGTTTAGGTTTAGGCCTATCTTTACCGACAGAGTTCACAGCACGCGTTACGTCAGGCGAATAGCATTTTACTCGAATTAGCGTCACGCGGACAGTGAACGTTAACCAAGTACGCCAGTGAATAGAAACAACTTGTCTGAAACGCACTTACTCCCAGGGAATAGCGGTCGGTGCTTGCTCGAACGCTTGCACAGCGGCCATCAGGGATGCGACGACGACGCTTTTCTGAAAGACCTAGCCTGAGAAAACATTAAACATGGGCAAACGAGAACGCGAACACCAAGAGCTAAATTAAACCCGACAACAGGACACCCCAAATTAAACGCGATTTTTGAACCTAGAAAAAGCACGAACGTTGGCTCATTCGCAAGAAGCACATATCACCACGGATCGCGAGGCGATCATCGACGCATGCGCAGTCCTTCCTGTCGCGCATTCAAGCTCGCGCATCCGCTACAGGAAATAAGTCCGCCACTTGGCGCTCTTTCGCACTAAAATAAAAACGATACCGACACGAAACTTGTAGAGAGAAAATCAAATAGTCTTTCCATAGCGTGCATTATGAAGTTTCCGGAACAACGTCGAGAGCGAATACCGCGGACTGAAATTACTAGTGCGGAGGAGCACACGAAAACAACTGGCAGACGACGAAGGAACGAGGGGGCGCACGCAAGTCCAAGATGGCGTCCACTCAAGAGGAAGAGCAGAGCTTGCGCGAATGCGAGCTTTACGTGCAGAAGCACAACATCCAGAAGCTCCTGAAAGACTGCATCGTTCAGCTATGCGTGAGCAGGCCGGAGAATCCAATATCTTTCCTGCGGGACTACTTCGCACGCCTGGAAAAGGTAACCGAAAGAAACGCTACCGTTCCCCCTAAACTCATCTCTCTCGGCTACTCGAAAGCGATGCGAAAAGAAACTTCGCGACGGATGATCCGAGAAACTCAGCCACACGCCCAATTCTCGATCTCGCGGGCGATCGCCGAATATCGGGAGGCTTTCCAACAGGGAACCGATCGGGGTCCGATTTTTGACGGCGTTCTGGATTTCGGTCGCGACGGAGTACGCGGCTACGCGAGGTTCTAGGCCTTTCAAACATACCCTTCTCGCCTTCACTGTCTGTGCTCGTGCGAATCTCTCGCACGCTTCACGATCGACGGAGAGGAAAAAAAAAATTGATTAGGCAAACAAGTCACGTTGAATATGGTCGCCGACGGCGATTTCCGTGCCGACGGAGGAAAGAGTTCGCCAGCCGTGTCGGTAGTGTTCATCCGAGCGGTGTGTTGTGTGTGTCGTCGCCGGCGAAGACATCGGCCCGTGTTGCGCCGAGGAATTCGGCTGCTGCCGGGGCGAGGCGACGTATTATAAATAGTAGGAGAAGAGTCGGTGCTCAACCCCCTCCCTGTTCTCTTCGACGCGCACGTTTCGGGCGGTGGTTGCCGTTTTAAAAGATGCTTTACCGCCGCCACTGCATGGGTGTCGTGCGAGTGGCCACGGTCTTTAAAAATAGGACGAAAGCGAGCGAAACTTTTTAACGCTCAACAAGGGGCGCAGGCCGACGATAGTGCTGTGGAGCGTTTACCGATGTCGCTGCAGAAAACCGCGGACGCCCATTGTTTCATTCTTCACGTTTCTCCCTTTTTTTTTTCTTCCGTTTGTAGACAGATTTCTGGAAGATTGACGTCTGCGACCGAGTGGTTACCGTCTACATTCAAGGGTTACGTTCGGAAATGACTGAATCGAACAACGAAACCACGGTTGCTGTATTAGTTTCGCTTTGCGTGCCGGAAAAGATGCGCAGCGCAAAATTTTTTCCATTTAATTTTTTTCTTTTATTGGGGGTGGGGGGACTGGAGAAGGCAGAAATAAAGAAATTTGTGACTGGGTTTCAATGTGCACGGTGTACCAACTACGCTCTGGTACCATTCTGCTAAGAATGCGTTGCTTCCGTCGGAGACGCGAAACTTGCGGCTATGTTGATAGTTTCGCCTTCACATATTTTAGTGGCCGAAAATACGAAGTCGGGCGCAGAAGACACGGCTTTAGGCACCGTGACAGCCCATTATTCCGAAACTAATATCGCGATGTGTTGCGGAAGTTTGCGTTTTGATACCAGACAACAAAACGCGCGCTGTTGAGAGATTGTAACTTCCATCGACTAATGGTTTAAAGTGTCGCTTAAAGTGTCATCGTAGCTGTGTTGTCGTGTACTTTTCCATTTCTGTTTGTTGTTTACATCTGATAAATACGGAGTTAACGCTGGCGAAATAATTGTAATCCGCATTTTTTTTTATGTAAGTGTTTTCAAACCTTCCTGTTTAGGTTAATATTGAAGAACACTTCGCAGTTAATTAAGGTTCCACAATAATCTACTAGTGAGATGTGCAAAGAAGGCCTGTAGATTTTTCTTTTCCTTTGCACGTAGATGTCCGGGGTAATGCATCACGTAAGTCACGTCCACGTGGCATATAGTCGAAGAAGCATTTCAGTTATAATGCACTCATTGTTACTTAGACGTTCCCTTTAAGAATGAACCATACCGGGCACTTGAACACATGTACAGTTATGTCATTTAGCATCTCCTGCCATCGATTTGTTGGAGAGAACTTGAAACACGGTTACGGTGCTAAGGAAGACACAAACACGAAATGTAGAGGATGGGCACTGGATATTGACTGGCTTTAATGCACAAGTGATGACATGCATGAAAGGCACATGCAGGGGCGAATCACTATATGTCATACACCTCCTTAACACTGTTGTCAGGAATGTTTAAGAAGTAAAGATAGCAGCTATATATATATATATATATATATATATATATATATATATATATATATATATATATATATATATATATATATAACCAAAGCCACAAAGTGTTTAGCACTAATTAGAACTTGTAGACAGTCTGTCTACAGGCACAACTGGGAAATAATGAGTTCTTTTTAATTCAAGTGCACACCTGCCAGCCTTGGAGCTTAAAAAATACAATTTAGTGGGGGGAAAAAATGGATTACTGAAGATGTTGATGTTAAAGATTCGCTGTTGACCTCTACTCTGCTCTGTATTTTCGTAGCAAGAATGATCTGCACCACAAATGTTTATGATGTGTATCCATTAACCATTCACGTAATGGGGTTTAAATTTCCATTGCTGTTATACATTGGTTCTGTAAGTTTACGTCAGTGTTCCACAGGGAAGTCTATATAATAGACAAGTTTTAAATGTTGGGATATAAAATAAATCTGTCGGTGACTGTATTTGTATTTTTACAGCAAAAGTTTTGCTCTGAACCAAGTGGAAAAAAAAATCTTTGTCATTCATGTCAGTATGATAATTGTAAACAAGCTGTCAAGATCGGTCATTTTATGATAAAATTGTAGAAGCTAGCAGGTAAAAGAAGTTTAGAGTTATGTAGGAGTGGCATAGCCATCCTTATGTATTGTGTGTCAGCTATAATCTTGGCATTAGTTCATTCTTCGGCTGTACTTCATGTGTCAAGCTGTCTAAAAACATAATATAGACCTTCCAGAGTAGAAATGTGCACGAGGGCTGTATTCTCTATCTCTTTCCTGCGGGGGTACTTTTTCACTTTTGCATGATGCAGCGTGTGGTGTGACGCCTCACCAGAGTAACTGGCATTGTGATGTCAATGCACTTGAGAGCTAAGCAATATAAAACTATCGCCGAAGAGAGGTGTGCCATTGCTCTTTGCCACTTTCATTTAATCTATCAAGGATAAAGCTCCGATTGAGAACGCCCACAGTAGCACAATGATGGGTGTGGGCTGCCTTTGTCTTCCCCAACCTTCATGTCACGTGAATTGAGCGCCAGCAGGCATATCGTGCTGCAGGTAATGGTTTAATTGAATTTTTTTTTTAGCACTACAGAAGTAGAACTTGATGATACACGGATGAATAAGGACTTGGGAGAGACAAAAGTGCTTCTAGAGGCTCTTGCGTCTCTTTTCTGAGCGTTTAATCTTTGTCGGAATAGTACAAGTTCCGTTTTCGTAGCACTAGAAGAATCCTTATAGTTCCAAATATGTTCGAATCACAGAATTTTCTTAAAGAAAACACTTGAGAGAAGTCTGGTGGTAGCGTTTGTGGGAGCTGCACGTTAAGCCAGCATAGGAATGGTGGGGTGGTACATGGATTTCGGTAAACTTCATCTTTCTGGCTTAAATGGTTTTGTGGCCTTTTAAAATCGATCACATTGCACAAAAATAGTGGATTACAAATGCAAAAGTTCGCAATGATAATGCATGTGCATAGAAACTTATTGTCGTGTGCCTAAAAAAAAAAGAGAGACTTGGAAATTTAGAAAGGTAGAGCATAATAATGCCTCAAGAAGACCTGAAGCCACAAGCTCGAAGAAAAGACAAACATGCACTATACTGTGGCGGCGCACTCCTTGCGAAATTTTTGCGCAGCCTCTGCCTCGTCATCATCCAGCCCGGTGAGGCACAGCTGCATGCTGCACTGCGTTGCCAATAAGAAACACCACCACTACAGCGCCACCTTCCTCGGTGCGCGAAACTTCATCAGAGGGAACTCGACCCTTGCCTCACTGCATCTTAGACCTGCAAAATTATCCTTAACCCTCCATCACTAAAGACCTCCGCCGCTTCCTTTGGCATGCTCGACTTCTACAAGCGCTTCTTGCTGCATGCAGCTGGCTACCAGACTCCTCTCTATGATGCCTTGGCTGGTCTACGAGGAAACCAATCCGTCACCCGGACGCCAGCTTTAGCGCAACTTTTCGAGGAATGCAAAGCTGCTCTCTGCAACGCCACGCTTCTCTCCCATCCTGTGCCAGATGCTCCCTTGGGGCTCTTCATGGACGCCTCCAGCTTCGCCGTCGGCAACTCCCTTATGTAACGTGTATGTTATGTATGTATGGTGCCCCTTGGCGTTCTTCTCCACTTGGAAGACATCCCCTTCTGCGGCCAGCTCCACTGACACAACTACGCCCCCTGCCCAGACGAACTGGCCAGCTTATTACAGAGAGCTTCTTGGCATATACGAAGCAGTCCAGCACTCATGCCACCTTCTCGAAACACTGCACCATCTATATTAGCCACAGATCTCTAACCTACACCTTCTCTCAATGCCGTGACAAACTTCCGCCGGTACAGCAGAACGAGCTCTAGCTCATTGCTCAGTTTACCATCGACATGCAGCATGTCAGCGGGAAACATAATGTGGTCGCCGACACGCTTTCACGTGTGTCAGCATCAGCTCTTTGCTGATAACAGCTGGTGTCCTTGCTGAGGCTCAGACAATGGATGCCAAACTGCAGAAACTCCTTAAGGGTGGGTTTTCGCTACAGCTGCAACAAGTCCCTATACCTGGGTCGACAACCACCAACTACTGCGACATGTCCACAGGACAAATCAGGCCCTATGTGCCCCCGTCAAATCGCCGTGGCCTCTTAGACCAGCTGCACAACCTGAGCCATCCTGGCATCTGTGCTTCTACACGCCTTGTGGCTGAGAGCCACGTCTAGCTCTCCATGCAGTGTGGCTGCCGCACCTGGGCACGCTCTTGCATTCAATGCCAACGCGCCGAAGTCGCCAGGCACGTCACTTCATAGCCCGGAGGATTCCCTCAGCGTCTCTGGTCAGTTTCAACACATCCACCTTCACATCGTAGGACTGTTCCCCTAGCCGGACCTTATCGCTACTGCCTCACTGCCATCGATTGATATACTCGATGGCCTGAAGCATGGCCACTCGAGAGAATCGCCGCGGAAGACGTAGCCTTGGCCTTCCTCACCAGCTGGATCTTTCCCTTTGGTCCCCCCTCCCCCGCTGCATTACAACTGATCAAGGATGACAGTTTGGATTGCAACTTTTCAGGCTCCTTGAGCCCACCATCGGGTTTGAGCACTTGAGGAGCACCAGTTATCACCCTTCTGCCAATGGGATGATTTAGTGCTTCCATCGACAATTCAAAGCAGCCATCATACGTTGCCAGGACTCAACCTAGCACCAGGTTGTTGTCCTAGGTCTTCGCACCACCTTCAAGCTGAACATTCAGGTAATTCAGGCTACACCTGTAAAGCTCATCTATGGGGAACCACTCTATCTCCTACGCGAATTTCTCATCGCACTACCATCCATCACCACATCAGATGCCACCGATTTCATTGCCCGGCTCCGCAGCGCATCACCGAAAGCCTACACCTTTTGTTTTTAAGGATCTGGCAACATGCACACATGCGTTCCTCCACGACGACAGAGGCCGCAGGCCTTTCCAACCACCTTGCCGGGTTCTCCATCACAACAACAAAAATTTCACCCTGCACGTGAATGGAAAGGACGTCCGCATTTCTATTGACCGGCTGAAGCCACCATGCATTACTTTTGATGAACCAGGGAACCCCAGCGCAACCTCGGGCGTCCATCCGCAACCGCCGACATCGCAGCCCGCTTCAGTCACTACATGTTATGGACATTGAGTACGCTTTGCAAATTTTTGCAAGCCCTGAGGGCTCTCCACTCCGTAGTGATGCGTGGTGGTGATGTGGCGACGTGCTCTCTGAAACATTTCTGCGCAGCCTCTGCCTTGTCATCGTCCACCCCGGCGAGGCACAGCTGTATGCTGCACTGCATGGTCAATAAGAAACACTGTCACTGCCTAAGACCAGTGACAGGGAATATACAAAAGCAGGCTGCGTGGCTTGAAGAGACACTTGCTAAGCGGGCGTGCGAAGTGCCAGTATGATCACTTGCTGCTGCTGCTACTAAGGCAATAAATTGCTGTCCCTTTTCTATGTTGGGATTCGTTCCTCAGCTGATGCAACATTCCGCAATACAAATCATTTCTGTGGTACTGGCACAGTTGCCTCCAGTTATTTTTGTAAGAAACTCTGTGGGTTACATTTAGTCTCTGTTTAATGGTTTACTGCATATATGAAAGCCAAGCGAGCATACATACAAGTTCCATTGACTTACATAGAAGCTTGAACTTACTGGCGATGTAGTCTTGAAGGAAACTCTGTTCTAAGTGCAGTGAGCAGAGAGAAAGGCCAGATACAGAACTTGTGGGCTTTTGAGAACCACGTTGTGCAGCTTCTGTCACACACAGACCTTGTGGTGGAAGGCCATCAATGGTGGGGGTCCTAATTTTAATACCACATGCACATGATAGGTTAGAGCGAAGCGCCTTACTGCGATTCTGCCGGTGCAGCGTTAGCATCCCGATGCTGGTCCACGGCAGTAGTCGGTCCCGTCGTGGTGGAGCCCGTTTGTAAAGCCGCGTGGGCTCCCCCTCGTCTGTCGTTCTCCAGTTGCCCCTCCTTGCCCTCTTCCTCTTCCGTCGTCGGACGCATGTCGCAGAGAAGGGGGATGTCGGGGACCTTCTCAAAAATACACGCAGGTGGGAACGTGTGCAGTGCTGGTGGGCTCGATGGCGAGGCAAACGAAGGGGGCGTATGACAAGAAGAGGAGGGGGAAGGGGGGGGGGTTTAGTAGAGGGTAGCAGTGGCATTCGTGGGACGGTGCCAAGAGAGCGGGGAACCCTGGAACTTTCTTATTTGAGGTCGCCACGGTGGGGGTGGTGGCATCCCCTCCCCCACCCCACCCCTCCAAGCTGGGCCAGTCGCGCCCTCCATTTTTGCGTGGAACGGCTCATAACGCGTCTATTTGCGGGTCGGTGGCAGCTCGCAGCGCGCCTTGTGGCCGAACTGTATTGGAGGCTTTTTGCAAATTGTGCTTGCAAACTCCGAGGCCCATAGATTGTGGTTGTGGACACTGAACGCAAGCGCTGTTGTGTCGTCATTGTTGTGTTGTGCTAAGGTTGAGTCGGTGGACGTCCCTGACGCACAAATTTCACTGGATGTTCTCAGAGGGAGTGTAACGCGCAGCTGTAGCTTTGCCTTGAGTTGTGTTTTTTGAGGCCTCTTCTTGGCACCGTGCCCACTGTTTGAGCGTGTCGCATCTGGACGAGCCCCTTCAACTAGTTGCTCGTCAAATTTCAGCTCGTGAGTATCCGGCATTTAGAGTTGTCGTGGCTGTGTCGTGCCGTGTGAGTGTCCCAGCCTTGCTGTGCCTCCCCTGGAATACGCTGGTGCGAGATCTCTACAGTCCAACCTCAGTAGGGTCTTGTGCACTGGTAAAGTGGCTTCCCTGTCAAGGCACCACTCATGAGTGACTCCAAGATTGCTGTGTGTGTGTTGCGCATTGCAGCTGCCTAATATCACTATGTGCCTTACTTGGAAAACACCAGCACGTAAGTTTTCAGCTGCTCAACCCTTCGAGGAGGGCCCATCTGTAAACATTTTTCGAAAACCTTGCGACTCATCTTGCACCACCTGAACAAAGAACTGGAAGTACGGTCAGACCCGATTATAACGAACAGGTTTATACACTAAAGATAATTCAATATTAGGTAATTCAATATACCTAGACTGACCTGTAACAAACTTATACAAGCTTTTGCGATCCTTTGTTTTATGAGAGTGTCATCTCGAGACAATGCATAAAAAAGAGCAAGCAAGCCATTCATTTCTGAAGACAAAACTACGCATAGCAGTTTTGCTTTTAACTGTTACTCATTGTCACTAAGAATGATGTTCTCGATGCCATGTCTGACTTCGCAGTCAACACAGCAAATAATGTCGGCCTTCTTGAACATCAGCAAGTGGACGCCTTAAGTTCAGTAAATCCAATGTCCAGCTCATTATGAGGAAGTTCTGCACGTTTGACATGGAGAGTAATTCGCTATATTCGGGTTTCTTGCATTCAGCCTGGATTTTTGTATGTGGCAGCTCCTACTTGGTAAACCTTAAAAATGACCCGCCGTGGTTGCTCAGTGGCTATGGTGTTCGGCTGCTGAGCATGAGGTCGCGGGATCGAATCCCGGCCACGGCGGCCGCATTTCAATGGGGGCGAAATGCGAAAACACCCGTGTGCTTAGATTTAGGTGCACGTTAAAGAACCCCAGGTGATCAAAATTTCCGGAGCCCTCCACTACGGCGTGCCTCATAATCAGAAAGTGGTTTTGGCACGTAAAACCCCAAATATTATTATTATTAAACCTTAAAAATGCAGGGTTTGTTCATACCCAGAGCAGTTTAGTTGTCTTCATACTTCTGGTATCCTTGTGTGCTGATCTGCACAGGATACGTGACCAACACAACATCCGCGAGCAACAAAATGAAACTTTGGCGTCAGTGAATAATCGCTTATAACCCACTAGAAAGAAAGTTCTCAAAATAGTAGAGCCATCTGAAGAATGGTGCTGATTGTGGAACGATTGTTTGTTTTGCTTACTGCATGTTATGTTATGTATATTTAGTACTCGATCATTCAGCTTAATTTCTTGCACAGAGCAATTTGTAGCTAGCTCTTTTTTTTTTTACTATTTTGCTCCCTCACGAGTGATGTAACAATGAGCAGATTTTATTTTCTTGGATTGCATAATACTGCAGGCAATTGTGACCCAAGCAGAAGACCGCCACATTTTTGGTTGTTCCACGTGTCCGGAAACATGGGGGATGTGGAAAGCTTCACAATTAGTTTGATTGGCAAACTCCGTCCCTAAGTGCATAATATAATGCATGTGAAACGTTGCCGCAGAGAACCCACTTTAGCATTGGAGGCGCTCGTTATGGCAGCCATTGGGCTGATTCGAGTTTGTGTACAAACGTTATGTAGTGCCCTACATAAACTGAACTATGCCTGCTTCATCTAACTCCTATTCGTTAGTCACCTCATGAGAATGCCAAAGGAAGACAGCAGGTTGGATTGTGTGAGGAGACCTGCAGGTGGGTTACGGAAGTCTCAGATGGTTGGCACTGCATTTTAAAATGTACTGGTTAGGAAGCCTTCATGCAAGTCTCATTTTAGGGTGGCGACAACCGTTGTTAGGAGTACCTGATGCCGCTAACTAGCTTGAGGGGTGAAACTTCGAGTTAAATTTAGGGATGTGGGATGCAAAATGGCGAAAGTCGAGGAGGGCCACGTTGCTTGCGACTGCCATTGACGTGAAAGCAACCAAACTTTTTCAATAAAATTTGGCCTCTGTTGCCAAAGACTGTGTACGTGAGCGCAGTACATGGCACGTATATCTTATAGTTCAGCAGGCTAGTAATCACATTCTTTATTAATGCGCACTCAAAAAACACCCATTATTTTATGTGCAGAGCAACGACAGAGCTCAATGCACTTTCACTTGCTTGACTTGAGATAATACTACCGAGCGTGCACCACCGTGGCACGCTCGGTGGTTTATTGCTTTACATGTTTTGTGCGACGTATAATAGCAAAAAGTAAATTTGATGCGTTCAAATAAAGAGAAAGGCAAAACATATACTGAATGTGTATGCAAGTTTCCTGCACGCATTGCAATAAAATTAATTTAGAGAAATGTAATCAAGTGCTTCCCAAGATGGGTACATGTCAGCATGTAACCAAAGAAGGCAAGAATGCACCGCAATGCTGCAATTTCTAACCAGATTGGGGACCAAATGTCTGCCCACATGAATAGCGGTTGAAATTGTGGTGCTGTCACCATGCTAAAAACAAGACTTTGCATGTCGACTCCCTAGTACTGGTTTTGGCTCTCGCTCTGAATGTAGCATCCCCTACTCTTGTTTCTTCCACAATGTGACTGGCCGATTATCGTTGTCAGCCTGTGCGAAATCCTATTTAGATAGAGAGGCTCTCCCACCAGAGTGCATTGCTTAAACCCCACCTGTTGCAATCGAATCAACCCATGCCGTGCCTGCAAATTGCCTATTCAAATCTTCCACTGCTTTCAGGTGCTTCGTTTTTTTTTTTAGACTCCTAGTGCGGTAGTCTGATAGACCACATATTGTATGCTATTCAGCTAACAGAAGTGCCGAAGGTATTAAGTGACCCGGTTTCGAACTTACTGACTCTTACAATAATATTGATGACAGGGAGTGAAGTAGCAGGAAGTGACAAGAAAAGAGAGAATGGGACTGCCTTCAGGTATGCTGAGAACTTATGGTACCTGGGATATGTGTCAGCTTACACGGCTTTGAGTCTGTACGCTTGTGACGAAGGGAAGGGCGATTAGACACGCGATACGCGTACTTCATTGCGCATAGCACAGTGCTGCGAGATCACCCTGAGCGGAACCGTTCGTTTTTGGGTTTGAGGAAAGTTTATTCTGAACATTGTTATGCTACTGTTTTCTATTTAATTTATCAATCCTAGAGGTGCCACATTGTTTTCGAATTGAGCAACACACAAAGCTTGTATGTTCACGCCTTCAGAACAAAACCAATGTGTTTCAGCACCCATGTCGGAATTTCAAATGTTGCGTGATGTTGGCACACAGCTTGCAACTTTTGATGCAGAAGCTCATATCTGGCATGAGCAGATATCTGTGCATTTCCTCTTGCAAGACACCTAGAATAGGTATGTGATGCCATAGCCAGATGCGTGTGATGAGCCCTGTGTGGTTGGGCCTTTAATGTTGGTGCCAAGTTGGGCAGTTGGAAATGTACAAAAGACAAAGAAGGGGACATGTAACGACGCAAGACTTGAAGCAATGCACAGCGTGTGGAGAATCCATTCCTCTGTGTGACTGGGCCCTTATTTGATTTGCTTGCCTGGTGTAGTATTTTCATACCAATGACCACCATTAAGTGGCGTGGTGAAGCTGCTATGTGTGGCATTACTGGCAGGTCGTCTACGCCAAGTCTCCAGTTAGGCAGTGTTTCTGTAGATAAATCACCAGCTGATAAATTAAATTTCTATGTCAAGCTCGGCCTGCCCACCCAATCGATGGTGCACTTGTCGGAATGTTTCTTACAAGTGTAAGAATATTGAAACATGCACCACACTGTCAGCGTTGCATGGTAGAAAAAGCTCATCTTGTCATTTATGGCTTCTTTGTAAACTGAAGCTGCATGTAACGCTACAGGTGGCGTTAAAAATGTAGGTTCCAGCACATTGTCTCGTATCGGAGCTTTGGTAAGCTGGTACCAAAGGTTCTTTCGGAGTTGCCTCTTCACAATACACACTTGTGACACATGAACAGTAGCTCTGGAAGTGGGCTTTCAATGGTGGGGGGGAGAGGAGGAGGTTGGAGCCGCCGGGAATCATCACTTGAGCACAAAGTGGGGTGGGGGTTGGGGTGCAATGTTGCTGCCAATTCCAGCGCACTTGTTGCCAGTCATTTGTGCAATTATTTGGCATGCATACAGCTAGCAGTTTTGAGACTCCTTTCCTTTTTATTCCTTCGTTTACTCTCATTGTCACATATGCACCTGCTTGCCTCCTATCTTATGAACAGGTAGTACATACTCGAGTAAGGGCTGCGCTTGTGAAGGAGCCGCACCACCAACTTAGGAACCCCAATTTAGCAAAACCCCAACCCCACTGCTGCGAGAATCCACAGAAATATATAACGCCATGGGTAGGGCAGAGGAAGACGGCGGTA
Source organism: Dermacentor albipictus (assembly GCF_038994185.2). Classification (NCBI taxonomy): domain Eukaryota; kingdom Metazoa; phylum Arthropoda; class Arachnida; order Ixodida; family Ixodidae; genus Dermacentor; species Dermacentor albipictus. The sequence goes on from NC_091828.1 coordinate 115,301,103, forward strand.
TTTGTGCATCCTGCTGAACCAAGCCTGAGTGGCTGTGATAGTGACAGCGGTGAGGACTGGATGAGGCACCGTGAATGTGGCATGCATGCTTGAACAAAAATGTACATTACCAAAACAATAGTGCTTGCTTTTTGGGTACAAAAGGATCATGGGGATTACGCATGGCCATAAAGATGAGACCAAAATGGACCGTACCCCATCAAGATTGCAAGGAAAATGAAACTGCGACCCTTATACAAGTGTACACGGTAGTTGCCAAGATTCGGTGGATATGGTTGCACAGGATTGTGTGTGTGTGTGCATGTGTGTGCAGAAGGTGGCAACCTGGGGGCAGTGTATTCACTAGACCTGTCTCTTAAGCACTGTTGCGTTGTTGTGACGCAGGAGGCTGCCACAAGAGCCAAGCAGCAGCAGCTCTCGCCCATGGCGACCACACCCCCCTGCGAAGAGAAGGAGGATGAGCTGTCGCCACTGCCCGTGCCGCCTCAGCGGAGCCGGCGCGGGGCGGTTAGTGCCGAGACCTACTCTGAGGAGGACGCCACATCTTATGTCAAAAAGGTAAACTGACGCGTCACCGTCTCAAGTGCTCTGGCTCGGGCTTTGCGGAACCTATTCGCAGTGAAGTTGTTATTGGAGCTAGAACAGCCTGAAAAATGTAAATGACAGAAGTGTTGGTGCCAAGAGTTCAATGTTCTATGTATCCGAGCGAGAAGAATCAGGAGAACTGAGGGCCTTGATAAAGCAAAAAGGATATTAAGTGTTACACTTAATTGAAATCTAGAAATAATAAAATGAAGGGGAATGAAAGTGGACAAGAAGGTAGTTACCTTAAGCTGGTGGGAGCTGAATCTACCTCTACCCCATTATGCATTCTGTGCTTCGCTGTTAAGCTCCCAGGGTGTCCGTCCTCTTGTCAATTTTCTTCAACAAGGGCTAATTTAGTACAGGTACATAAGTACAGAAGAAAGTTGAAAGAGAGTGAAATGTAGCATCCAGAGTCATAAAAATTACGAGTCAAAGATAACTTTCACTTTGCTCGTATTTTGGAAGTTTCTGCAGCCAGTAACGTGGGTTTGCATGCATGAATGATCTTTGACATGCTAGAAATAGATCTAGAGCAAGAATGGTGGCCTTAAAAGAGTGTTGTAAAAGGCTGGCGAGGAGGTTGACTGAGTACTCTCTAAAGAAAGCTTGCACCCTTTGGGGCATATCTTGTCCTCAATAATTGTCATCTGTCTTGCATGTCTTGCATGTCTTTCCTTTCTGGAAAACTCTGCTCTCGCTACTTTTCTGTTGAGATTGCCGTCATGCTGATAACACGCATGCCATTTGTGACCTGGAAGTATTTGGGGTCAAAATATGCTGCAGAAGGTGCAAACATACCTTAAAGTGTAATGCATCATGATTTTCAACAGTAAGAAAGGAAAAGGACGGAATAATTAAGATAGGCAAAATTGCTTGGCACGGAGCAAGGAACTTGTGTGTTTTAATGCTCTTTTTGTGGTGTATGTATTGTGCGAAAACACATCGGATCATGATGATGCTGACATTGAATGTCTCTGTTAGCCATATAATGCCTTCGTTAAAACTATTCCTGTAAGCTCAAAATACTTGGCTATCAACTCTGCAGCTACATGAAAAACAGTTCAGTATCTTCTTCACAATATTCATAATGCCATGCATACTTATTTATATTTTCTCGTGACCAGCTTTAATCGGCCAACAAATGCTGCACGTTATTGCTGAGTGAAAAATGCACCTTCCTATATCGGAAGTTACTTGAATGGTACCGCTCGTTCTATTTGTTGCCTATGTTGCCAAGCTTTGCGTAATCAGACTGCATGCGCAATGCAAATAGTGGTGTACATACCAGAACTTGGGCAAGCACTATCGATTACACTGGAAGGTTCATTGAGCCATGCATAACTAGTTGACTCGCCTGATCTGCAGATCAGATTTTTGACGATCGATGCATGCGTTCGTCACTGTTATTCCGCTCGAGTGTAACTTGTTTTCGCGAGCACGAGTTCACCCAATGAAGAGTTAGTTTTGTGACTCGCCCTTGTGGCCGCGGGTGTGGTTCTTCACCATCAGAACAGTGTGACAGCAAAACTTTGTTTTAGGTTTACATTTGTTAGCGGTGTGCAGGCCCTCACCGGCAGGCATGGTATGCCCCACAGTGATAGTTGATGATGTGTTTGCACACTGTAGATGGTGCCCAAGGACTATAAGACCATGGCGGCACTTTCGAAGGCCATTGAGAAGAATGTCCTGTTCTCACACTTGGACGACAATGAGCGGAGGTGAGTCACATGGCATGCAGATTGGTGGCTTTGCATTCAACAGTAGTCTAAAGCATTCTAACTAATAATGGTACTTCAAACATTTACAACATACAGTGTTATGAGCAACCTAACACTCCGAAGGTCCACATAGAAAGCCTGTGGGACTTTGGTTTTACATACACTAAACCTGTTTGTTTAGACTGCTCAACTAAGTATTGGTTCTGTAATGCAAGCATAACAGGAAACTTATTTGCTTGCATAGGTTGCAGCAGCATTGTGCAGGTCTGTGGAGGCACAGCTTCAACTGATGTGCTTGATGCAGGAAACATTGCTAAGGAGCGCCTGTTTTACTTTACAATTTTTACATATTTTACATATGATTTTACATATCAGCCCACATGACCCAAAAGGAGCTGTGAGTCTATTTGAGAATGGGAAATTAATTCATCAAGGGTGCCTCTTCTAACCTGCTAGGCATTTCCTAAGTGCAGTCTATAAGCTTTCGACACTTAATGTACATCTGCTCATGAAAGTTAACAATCTTGAAACTGTAAGAGCACAAAACTGTAGCAGATTGTGTTCTGCAAGTACAGGCTCTGCGCTAAGGTCACAAAATATGTGAACCAATTCACAGTTTCTACATTTGGCCAGGAAGGAATTATGCTGATAATGATTACATTTAAAGGACTTTAATGGGCAGGTGTGAAGCATGGTACAATGAAAAAAAAAAAACATCAACTAGTAATAAAGCTAATATAACCTGCAAAGTTTTCAACATTACTGGAAAGACATGGCAGGCGTAACTTATTGGGTAGACGTCTATGCATTAAACAATTGGCAGCACTTTCCGTCTGTATCAGCTGTGGTCGATGCAGTTGGGTGTCTGAGCTTGCTAAAGATATTTCTGGCACACAGTACGAAACATAAAAAAAGGGGGGGGGGGGGCACAGCAAAGAGAAAGAGAAGCTCCGTCTTTTACCAGTCCCCCTTTTTTCGTGTTCCACATTGTGCACCAGAAACAACATGTTCAGCAAACCGACGCAGATCACTACCTTGAGTGGACCATTACTGTATATTCTGATGATTATCGACACTTTTATTCTGCGTGATTAGGATCTTGAGAAAGCCTTTTTGGTGAATCATTGTTGCACCAACCTCTTGGTTACAGCGACATCTTCGACGCCATGTTCCCCGTGGTTCACAAAGCGGGCGAGGTGATCATCCAGCAGGGAGACGAGGGAGACAACTTTTACGTCATTGACCAAGGGGAAGTGGACGTGAGTGGCACATTTCGCAATGGTTGCACTGGCTTTGGATTGGTGATAAATGAGTATTCTGTGCTGCTGAAGCAGCCCCGAAAAAGCTGCAGGGCAGGCAACTGTCTTTTGATCAGCAGCCTTGAAATAGCACATTCGCAGACGACGCACGTAGCCGGTGGTTAACAGATACAGTCAAGCTTTTTTTTTTATAGGTACCGCAATAACATTTGAAAAATTGGGCAGTTAAAAATAACAAATGCGTGCCTTTTACTGCCCTCAAGGGTCTGAAATAGCTCTGAAAGCCTGCCAGTACAATTAATAGGCGTTTCGCTCGTGCTGCGACAGGAGACGGTGATTGTGCATGTGTATAATGAAAGAACACTTGCAGTATATATAATGACCGAATATTTAAGCACGCCCAATAATTTGGACGTCTTCGCAACACTGCAACGTAGCTCACAGAGCCAATGTGTAAGGAAATCTGAAATTTTGTATCCTGAAACCCTTTGCCGTCCAATTTTCCAGACTTTTTGCCGTGACTGCAGGTCCGAAATGGCAATAATCAAACCTACCACCGCCGTCATTTCATCTTGCAGCATAGAATGTCCGACTGTATGTTGCAAGCCCCAGCACACGGCCTCGGAGATTTTTCAGTGCGCCATGGGTGGTGCACAATCTCGGGAGTTAGTGCAAGCAGTAATGCCATTGTTTTTTGTTTCTTTCACTATCACAGACATCTTCTTTTGCGAGCCTTCGGTGACGCCGCTGCTAGTATTTCAAACATAAAGACTTTGAGGACGCTTAAGCTTTGCCTTTAACAGTGGAACGTGACAGCATTAAAAAATCCCCGACTGCTCCTCACGCTTTCCAGCAACTGCAGGCAGCAAATGATATGCACGAAGGAGAGATTCATGGTAGAAATGTGGCCTTTTGCGTGGGCTGATCCAGGGGGTAGTGCAATGCCGCACCAAGGAAGTTATTTCATTTTCAGGTTTCCGTTATTATTTTGCACTTTTAATGTTTAAGTCCGTGAAGATTTAACATAAAAGACATGCGCTGCCAGTGTTTTGTTTCATGGCATTTGTTTGTGGGCTGTCATTCTCAAAATTCCAAGGAATAACTTTGTCAAGAATGGTGTGGCAATATATCACCTGCATATATCGCATGTCATATAGCAAGGTGTGGCATATACATATACTTAAACATATATGGACATTTTCGCTCATGGGACACTGACACCGGATTTTCTGCAACACAAGGACCTTAACACCCTCTTGTTAAAATATTCGAAGGGGGTTGTTCTTTGTCAACTCTGTCTGAAACTAGGCTTCTTACGTGGCCTTTGGAGGTGGACATTAAAGTATTCAACTTAAATGGATGTTAAAGAAGAGAAATAAGGTGTATTAGTGGATTATGCTTTTGAAATAGCATGCAAAAATGAGACTGGCCACACCAGCTTGTTGTGATGTCATGAATTTTGACAGCGCCTACTAAAGTCTAGCAAATATTGTAACAGTGAAACACTGTTGCATTGCATTCTAAAGGAACCAAGGAATTCACCTGGCAAGTTTCAAAAACTTTTCTCACACCAAAACAGCCGAAATACAAGGGAGTACTTTGAAGTTCAGTACATCAGACTGACATACCAGGACTTGGGTTTTGGAGTGAAGTTAAATTTTCGTTGCTAAAATTGAACTCCTTATCAAAGATATTATGGATGGATTAATTGTTCTTGCATTGCTTAAGAGGCACTTGTGTTCATCTTCCCTTCCAGTATGTGTTGGCTTTTGCTGCACTAATTCCGCTCTTTGGCTTTACTGCCTAATGAATGAAAACAGTTTTGATAAAGCACATTGCTAGTCTAAACTGATGGAGTATTGTCACTTTAATTTGCATCCCTTTGTAAGTCATACAAATGCAGCTTTAGCCTTACAGAAGTTTTGGTTCTGCAATGCTCCTTGATACTAACTTTGTTTATGTGTCTGTGATATTTTTTGAACATTGCCCAACTCCTCTGGCTACTGGAGTGCCTTCTGGATAATTAATTACAGGCTTTAGTACTTTATCATACATCCATTAAAGGAGCTGCAGGTCTACTCACTATCAGCAGAGTTTCACCACGATACATCTACTCTGTATCCTGTAGAGATTGTTACCTAGTACATCTATAAGCCTAACCTCTGGTGTGACACCCGAAGTGGGATTTCACTGCTGGTTATCTCCGCTAGAATAAACTGGTGTGGTAAGATGATGTGGTAAAGTCTAGATGAGCTCTCGACAGCCAACACCATGAAATCGGACTTTCACTCACCCTGGTTAATGTAGTCTCTCTCTCTCTCTCTCTAGGTATACGTCAATGGACAGCACGTCACCACAATCGCGGAAAACGGTAGCTTTGGAGAGCTAGCCCTCATTTATGGAACCCCTCGGGCAGCTACAGTCAAGGTATGTCATGTGTCATGTTCACAGTTTAGCTTGCTCACACACTTACTACCTTAATGGAACACTGGCCAACTGAACATGCAAGGCGTGAGCAGCTGGCATTGGTGGCATCACCTGGTGGAGTAAGGTTTAACGAGAGAGGTTACAGTGGCATTATTGCAGTGATCTACGATATTCTGCTTAACTGCTGTTGTAAAGCATTATTGTTTTCCTTCGGTGAAAGCATTCACGTAACATGTTTCAAACACGTCATAGTTGGACGAACTGTCAATAGATGTCGCTACCAGTAGTGCTCCAGCGGCGCGGTATTCCGTAAAGAGTAATAGGTTTATGGACAAGCTACTACACTCTATCACTACTTGTGATTTGCGTAACACATAAGAACTGCACTTGTTACTAACTTCAACGAGATTGAGAGAGCATTCATATTATTGATTGAAGAGAGGGTGCAGGCATTTTAACGGCCTTGCAGCATTGCAGGCACCCGAACTACCGAATTGGGGCTGTAGGTTTCATCAATTGAGAGTATTAGAGGAAGGAGGGAATCTGGATTCATAGAAGCACTTGTCATTATGCAAAATAACTTGCATGTGGAACCCTGTTAAAATAATTATCTGCACATCTCGCCTCAATTGGAGCTACTTGTTTCCTTAAATTTGGCCCGGTGAAATTGAATACTGTAGCTGTGAAAACAAATTCCACTGCCATGTCTAAAAGGCTTTCTACGAGGGCAAATCGGAAAGTCTTTGACCCTGTATTATTTTTTAGTCAAACCACGGCTGTAAATGCGAAGTCAACATATCCATTCCCAACGGTGGACCTTTCCTGTACCGGTCTGACCTTATCTGCCGGTAGCTCCGCAGCGCGGCGCTGCTTTGAGTTGTTGAAGATGGCGGTTGTGCTTCACACAACCATGGCGTATGAGCAATGAAGTGCGATTTGTTTTCTATAGAGCGAGGGACGAACGCCCATCAAAATGCAGCCCACATTTGGGGATAGGTGTCCCGCTTTGAGAAGCGCGAGGTGGTAGCGTTGCGAGTTAGCAAAAGGCCATGAAATCCGACGGTGGTTCCACAGTAAGCCAGACGAATTCTACCACGGGGGCATCTCAAATTTAGAGCTGCGACGGGACAAATGTCTGAACTGGTGTGGGGACTATGTGGAAGATTAGTGTAAGGTACATAGAATAGTATGTATAATTGTAATTACCTGTATGTGCCTTATCTTGGCGAACAAAAAATAGGGGCAAATACTTTTTCGCCCTCGTGTTAGGAGCCATGCATGAAGCATCTGGTTTTATGCTGTTTTGCAACTCAGTCGCAGTGATTTGCTGCCAGATTATTTGTTTTATTCTGGACTCAGTTGTTGTTCTATTGTTGCAGGCCAAGACAGACGTGAAGCTCTGGGCCATTGACCGAGACACGTACAGAAGAATTTTGATGGTGAGTTAATGGGTAAAACAGCCCTGTTTCTCGCTATGCAGTCTGGCGCATCTCAGTCTCGAAGTCGCATTGGCTTACGCCTCTAATTTGCGTTCCAGGGAAGCACCATCCGCAAACGCAAGATGTACGAAGAATTTCTTAGCAAAGTCTCCATTCTGGGTGAGTGTGAGTTGGCTTTCTTCTAAGTAAATTTATTACCTATGACGTGCTTCCATGCAAGAATTCCAAGTTTCAGACAATTGATGTTCTGTTTGATAGCGATCATGTTGCGCTTGCTACTAAACTTATACGGCCTGTGATAAACGTAAAGGTAAAAGCCAGCCACGGCCTTCCTTGCATTTGCTCACTGTTTCATGCGGTCTCCCATTTTCGATAGTTAAATTGGATCATCGTGATATCCAACTAGGGAATTGTTCTTCTTTAAACACTGCCATCACCCATATGAGGTGGGACGGCACAGCTTTGCAACTGCAAACAGTTAAGACATTCAAAGTAGCGTGTGGTGGTATTTGCATCAGAATATTAACCCTTTTGTGGTGTTTTTGCATGACAAGAGAGCCTCGACAAGTGGGAGCGACTCACAGTGGCTGACGCGCTCGAGCCTGTCACATTCAACGATGGCGACATCATTGTGGAACAAGGCATGCCCGGCGACGACTTCTTCATCATTGAAGAGGTGAGCAGCCTCGCGTATGTGCAAGCACGCTGCATTGCCCATATGCGAGCGACCACGTGAAAATCGCGGCTCTGGCCTGCGCCCTTGAATTTCGAAACATCATCGTTTTGAAATTAGCCTTACTTGGCTGTTCTTAACGTTTTCTTCGTTCTCTCTGCAGGGTTCAGCATCAGTGTTGCAGAGACGATCTGAGAACGAACCACAAGAAGAGGTTGGCAGGCTTGGCCCCTCTGATTACTTTGGTGCGTGCCGCTGGCCCTTGCTCTGTTTGTGTTGAGAAGTCCGACGTGGCCAGCATGTGTCACTGGGCACGCATTTTTCCACGAAGAAATTACATGCCTTTTCTTAATTCCAATAACTTCAGGTATAATGCTTCTTCTGTCTGTGGTGTCAGGCTGTGCTGTGTTCCCTGTGTTTTCAGCATTCAAGTAGAAGCGAGCATCAGTGGATGATGTTAGCGGAGCAGCTGGGTAGAGCTTGTATTCTCGGACGATGGTTGATGTACTCTCTTCCAAATTCTGCTCAATACGGTTGCTCAGTGGCGATGATGCTCTGCGGCCGAACACGAGGTCATGGGTGCGAGTCCCGGTTGAAGCAGTCGCATTGCAGTAGGGGCGTAATGCAAAAAAACACGCCTGTCTATCATGCTTTTGGATGCATGTTAAAGAACCATAAGTGGCCAAAATATAGCCTGTACTAATCTATCACTCGTAACGCACCGTGCATTTTTGGGGACATTAAGCCTCCCCATATAGTTTTTCATCCTTCCAAGTTTTTGACAACCTTCTATTAGAAACTCAACCTTGACTCCAGAAAGGGGAGGGCAGTGCCACTTCTAGACTGAACAGTAAGCACTCAGTCAACCCTGTTGCTTCCACACATCTTCGATGGCTTTCTCTCACCTGTAATGCAGCTCATCTGAAGTCTGGAACAGCTGAGCCAGGTTGTGGTCTTTTCAGAAGGAGAGGTCGGCAATGTTGGTTTTGTTGCAGCTTAGTTTGTAGCACGAAAATTTTTTTTTAACGAAAACAAAAACCGAAGGGACAGAAAAGAGGGTTCTGTCCTGTCCGCTGCTGTTCTGCGAAAATTTGTTTCCCATGCTAGGAACTGTATGTGGTCTTGTGACTGTCATAAGGAACCTCATAACTTAGTTCTCATTGAATATCGCTCCTAGCAGTGCAGTAACTCTGTGAGGGACTCGCTTGTTGACCTACACTGTATTAGCAGACGGCTCCTGTTCATAATTGGACGGCATGTTTTGTTCATGATTTGCAATTGCCAAGTATTCAAGCAGTACTGAGAAGGAAAGTAATATCATGCACGTATCCTCATGCAACCCCGTGTACATTGCAATGGACATAATTTTTCACTCCTTGTCAAATTTAACTTGGAAACGATTATGGCAAATATGAAGTCTGATGCATGCCAAACTGTCTGGGAGTGGCTCAATGATATTTTCTATTGTCCGCCTTCTCGGGAATTGGTGTTGACTGTTCTGTTGTCACGAATAAAAAACACACACGAATTGCTTTTTCTTTAGCAATGCTAACTTTACATGAAAGTCCAGGCAATGCAAACCTACCACATTATGGTTCATTCATCACTGCGTTTAAGCAAACAAAGGCTGTTCTGTAAAGCTATTAATAGGAGCTTCACATATGTTGTCGGATATAGGGAAGCATTTGCTGTATTGGGCAGATTTTGAGGCAGTGGTAAGACAGACCCCCCCCCCCCCCCAGGATTGTCAGAGAGCATGAGAACTTCCTTGTACAGTTTTGCCATCATTGATGTAAGAGTTGCTTGGTTTGGCATACGTCATCTATAATATATTCTTTTACAACATGAAAAGAGGAGTTTACATTCTTCACATACATACATGGACATCTAACGATGTTCACCTAAAAAAAACAAAGGTATTTTTCAATTTCAAAGCATATAATTCAATAAAGCTTGCTGCTGGGCTAGTTGGTGATGCATTCTTTAAAACTTACGGTAGTGCTAAAAGGGACGAACACACGGTGAAAAGAGGACATGACGACGAGGGAATGAGCGTTCCCTCGTCGTCATGTCCTCTTTTCACCGTGTATTCATTCCTTTTAGCGCTACCATCAGTTTTAAAGAAAGCATATAAGTTGATAATATGAACCAACTTGATAAGCAGTTTTGTCCCTGTTCTGTCTCTGGCTCCATGATGGATGTAAGCACTCCTCTTGACATGTTCCTTAGCCACCGGTCTCTACCCGCATGCAGGTGAGATCGCGCTGCTGCTGGACCGGCCGCGGGCGGCCACAGTGGTGTCGCGTGGGCCTCTCAAATGTGTCAAGCTCGACCGGTCTCGCTTTGAGCGTGTCCTGGGACCCTGCGCCGAGATCCTCAAGCGCAACATGACGCACTACAATAGCCTCATATCCCTCTCTGTGTAGGGAGGCAATGACCCGGTGAGTAGTCGTAACTTTGAGCTTCCAAAAAACCCTACGGAGGAACCTTGCCAAGCAAACCACTACATTTTTGTTGTTGGCAGTGCGAGGGTAGAGTTATTGAGGCTGTAGAACTTAAGGACTGTGCTGTCACTGTTCTGACGGAATCTCATTGTGCATGCTGCTATTGCAGCAAAGCCAAGGGGAAAACGTGTGCAAATACTTGTAGAATTGATGTGTAGGGGTGTTTATTTTGATGTTTCTGCCTGATTCTTGGGAAGAAGCTTTAGCTCAGGCCCAACTCCGATGTAGCCCATTCAAATACATGTAAAACACAGAAATGCTTTTCTGGGATAACCCCTGGGTTGGTTTTAATGAAAGTTGTTGCATTTTAGAGAGAAAGTTAAGGTCCAGTGACTGTTGGGAGCAAATATTTTATTTAGGGCCGTAATTTTTTTTTTTTTGCAAGGATCTCTTAAAAAGGTTAAGTTAAAAAAAGGCCGGAAGCCCGTAGTGTACAAGTTTGTCCCTCTGCATGAAAAACAGATATCACCATTCTGTAAACTGCATCTGTTAAGGCATCAAAAGTGGACAAACTAGATATATAAATTTAGAGCTTATGTGAATTTGTTGCAATCTTTAAACTGGTTTTGCAAAAGTCATACTTACATAAGAACGGTATAATGCAGAGCGTTGTGTAATAGATTCATTTTGTCCGCTTCAAAGGTACTATTAGATGCTGTTTAGAAAATTTTGGTATTTTTTTACTGCTGAGTTACAGAGTTGTAAACTTTATAGTGTTGTTTTCAGAAAATTTCTGATTTTGGCTACATCTATAAAGAAGTTAGCCAGCTTAAATAAATAATTAGCTTCTAACAGTTACTAGAGTTTGACCTTTTCTTTTAAATACAACAAACCTCACCAAATTTGGTGCTGTGGTTGCCGAGAAAAACGATTTCTCCTTTCCCATGTATCTAAGATAGGAGCCCCCGAGCTAAAGCTTCCTCTTAAAGGAATACTCATTTTTTACTAGCAATTCTTTTGCATTAAATGAAGGCCCAAGCCCTGTAATCCTTAGAAACAAATACTGGCTAGTGTCAGAACGTTCTAAATAATGTACAATCGACTACTGTCAATTTGACCCTGATGGGACCTATGGAATTGGTCGAATTATCCGGTGGGTCGAATTAAACAAGATATAGAAAAAAACGCCAAAGCACACAGGTAACTATTTTGGCAGTAACTGCCCGTTTCTAACGCGTCCCTGAATCAAACGCACTTTCTATGTGTCCAAAGTGGAAACCTAACATAGGAATGACATTAGATCTCCTAAACATAGCATAAATATAATGCGCACCCAATATTTTATCAAGGAAATTGGGAAACGGTCTAACGTGTGTTAAACAATGGTGATCCGGTTTTATGCGAAGCATATTACGAGAGCTCAACCCAGCTCCTCAGGCGCGGCGGTGTCGCCATGAAACCACGTGACACCGTGACGTCACGACAGAGGAGAAGTGGCTTTGGCTCAACTCTTGCAAGACGGGCTGGGTGGGAATCGAACCAGGGTCTCCGGAGTGTGGGACGGAGACGCTACCACAGAGCCACGAGTACGATGCTTCAAAGCGGTACAAAAGCGCCTCTAGTGAATGCGGTGTTGCCTTAGAAACGCGCTGTTTCTAAGGCGTGCGTCTCTTGCTCAGGCGCACATTTCGTTGCCGCGCCGAACGCTGCTTTGCTCGACGCTCACCGCGTCCAATGCGGGGCGCGTAGTCGCTGCCCTGTAGCCCATTGTCTTACACCCCTTGGCGGGTCGACGGGAACGCTATCGCGTTCCACTCTTGAAGGCGAAGCAGTAATGCATGAGTTGTTTCTTCGTCTAGCCGAACCAAATATAGCCAAGCAACAGCAGTTCACCAGGCTAAACAGTGGTTCAACAACTAAAATAAAGGCTAGTATGCTTCGCATCCTGGGCTTAACCTTACCTAAGCCACAGCCATTTTTTAAAGTCAGCTTCACCGCAATACATCCGTGTTGTGCTGTAGAGCATACAAATGTCAAAAAGGCAGTTTCTGTTTCGTATATGACTGCATTGCAAAGACCCAAATTGGCCCAAATTTCTTCGAAGCGAAAGGTGGCCATTTGAATCCAGTAAATACCGCGAACAGACCTTCTGGACTAGGCTACAGTTATTTTGATGTCATAATGTGCTGGTTTGCTGTGAGTGCTGCCATAGGAAAGGGCCACTTTTGTTTAGTTTTTTAATTAGCAACACTATCATAACTAGTCTTGTTGCTACACAACATCTGCAAAATTTCTTATTCTGTGTCAAGGCGTCACAATTATGTCGATGGCGTCAAGTCCGGCATTTCAAAGCAACTTCAGGATCATAATAAGTGTGGCCTTTCGCCCGAGCGAACCATCTAGTAGAGTTTTTACAAGTCTAGATATGCGTGTCAGTCCTCCTTGAAGACATTTGGAACTGCATGGCATCAATTATATGTGCAAGAACACGTCATGTACACAAAACGGGACACCATAGCGTTACTTCCTTATATGACACACTGACACACACAGAATACAGTTCAAGATAGGGGGGAAGAAAAAAAGGAGACAATTCCGCTTCAATGTTGCAGTATATATTGAAACAAATGGAGAGTGACTAAGTGAACTTTGTCATTACTGAAGTTGCTCAAACTGGTTTGTCGAAAACAGCATAAGCTCTGCAAGTTGGCACTGATTCATGTTTGAAGGTAAAGTGATGATCCAGTGTGGCCGTTCTGTCTTTCTTTACTTCTGTGCTGGGGCGCGATCGTAGATCATTGTTTGGAGCGCGCATTCAGTTTCGCCAGGTGCGACTGGCCTAGGCCAATCGCGCGTGGCATTACTGAACGATCTTCGATCGTGCCCCCGGTCTTTGTCCCAACCCTGAAACATCAAAATGCTTTGCTAATTTTAAGTGTAACACTTTCTTAAACAGATGCATTAGTTAAACCACATTTAAAAAGATCAGTGCTAGAAATGCTGGCATTGTAGAGTACAGTTATATGGCTGTGCCAGTGTTTTGAGGGCTGCAAAAGTGAAGTGAACAGTTCTAGAAGTTGAAGCCATGCCATAAGTTGTGCCTTTTTTCTTTTTCTTCCCTATTTCTTTGCAGGTATCTGGAGGCTGTTTAACAGGGAAAAAAAAGAAAATCCAGGAAAAGGTAGCACGTGGCATCGCAGAAGAACAGAAGTTGCCAACCTGTTTTCTCACTTTTGCAAATGGCTTAAAAGCACCAGAAACCATGCTGCGCCCCCGAACTCCTCGTCGTCGTCTGCAAACTTTAGTGCTGCCTGCTTCTTCCTTGTTTATCCGCCCTGCCTTCGAACCAGAACTTTCCCCACTTCGGTGTGTCTTCGTGCGACTAGCTGATGTCGTAAGGGCTTGAGATGCCAGGTGTGACTTGCTTCTCAAAATTCTTTTCCCTGCATGCTTCTACGTGTTCTATTGGCTACACGGTAAGCCAAGACGTGGCGTGAGCCATAGGTCATCCTTAGCAGTGTGTGCTAAGAGTAGCAACTTTTGGTTCATATCCTGCTGTCAGTATTCTGCCTTGAACTTAGAACATGGGCGTCACTGTGCTGTTAGGACAGCGTTATCAGAAATTCAAGAACTGGCTTGCTTTGGCTTGCTAGCACATTGTTTTCTTAGGATTACAACAAAAATCACGAATAAGGGCTTGTATCGGCTTGGGTAGTGGCTACTCTGCGGCATGAGTGCAAATGCACAAGTCACTGCTGTGTGCGTGTAAAATTGTCGGACTCCGATAGCTGCGCTACGTCAACAGACTGTGCTGTGCGACAGAGTTACTGCGTGGCTGAATATTTCGCGGGCGTGAACTTCCACCCACTTTCCCTTGCATTGTCCTCCTCCACTGTTCTTTTCCCAACCTTGGATGGCCACATGAAAGAGCTCAGATTGGAAAAGAAGGTTCAGAAAGAGGAATTAGTGGGAAAGACAACGGTCGAGTACCCTCTCACCAGCTGCAGCATTTCTTTTCGTTCGCACACTCTCCTGCAACTTGTGCTGTTTCCTTAAATGATTCTGCTGCTGTCGTTTTACTTGTACATAGAACTAGCTTCTGTATATGTTCTTGAGGCAGGCGCAAAAAGATGGCTTCCACGGCCTTTGGAAGTTTGTCATCTACGGAGAGAATGGAATCTTTTTTTTGTGTGTGTTTTCCTCCCCTGAAGGAGCAGGTCAACTACCCCCCTTTTTTATTTGCTTTGCATGTGCTTGTTTAGTGCCCCCCTCTATTTCTCTCGTGTGCATGTGTGCGTGTGAGTGCGGAGACGACAACCAGTTCTCCAGAGCTTCTTTTTACCTGCATTGCAAGCTGCAGCCAGCCTTTTTTATGTGCACTTCCTGTCGTTCTAGGCAGTGGCCAGTTGTGTTTTAGATTTCCACTTAGTGACTCTAGTCATGGTTGTCCCCTTCTCGTGTAGTGTGGTGTCGGTGTGCGTTGTCACTGGCGCAGAGCAAGAAATATGTGGGAGGAGAAACTTCCATTTGGCCCGGGCGTGAATCGGCAAGTGAACTCTGAAACGTTTTCCTCCTCTTGTGGTGCAGGTTTGTTTCTCAAGGGTCTTGCCTTGAGCTGTCTGTCTACACCTGAAAGGGCGTACTAAATGGGTTAACACCTTACAGGGTTAAAGTTCACACACATTGTATAATGGTGGAGCAGCATTTTGAAGAGGGAAAGAAAGAAAAACGCAAGAAGAGGCGTTGAAGGGGAAGCGTTGATGGAAGGCAACTTGTGACACAAGTGCGGGCTTGCAACAACATGCCCGGTTGTCCTGTTGGAGTGAACTGTCCGATTTTCAGTCATTAGGTCACTTTAGCGCTGACCCAGCGCATTTGTGACATTATGTGGCAATGCTTGTGAATGGATCTCTCCTCCTAAATTATTCTTGCCTGGTGGTCGTTATTAAGGGGAGTGGCTTTTTCATGCCCCGTAATGAAGGACCCATCGTGGAAGTCCTTTGTGGCCGTGATCTGTGGAAGCTGTCTCGGCCTCGACCAGCACCTCCGGTCGGGCTCTGCTGGGCAGCTCACATCGCCCCCGCCAGTGACACCGCAAACTTTGTGCCTAGTTGCTTTTACTGAAGGCTCAATCGACCAGCCATAGTCTGTTTCAGCACACCAAGATGTTTTTGTGTGCAGATAGCTGTGTCTAGTTTAGTCGCACAGTGTACGAGGGAACTGGTTTAGTTAGCCGTCTGTGAATTTTTCTTTTTGTACCTCTGATAATGGTCACCTAGATGCAGTAAACGCGTCAAAAGCAGTCTGTTATCCAGTGTTTTCGTTTTAGTGCACACGGCATTTTATCAAGGATGTTAGGTTTTGTAGCGCAGATGCAATTTTATTCCTGGAAAGATGCGCACCACCTCCATGCCATGGAGGAAAACGCTAGCCAATGTCCTTTCGGGCAGCGCAGTACGTGTGCCCCATGTTGTTAGCCGGGCAAATGACGTCCTGGTTATTTCAGGGTAGCAGGGCCATACAGTGCGTCGCTGTGGTTGTCGCAAAGGCGTGCCCTTTGTCGCCCTCGAATTAGCTGCTAGTAGTAGCGCCGGGGGCCGCTGCCACTGTCAGCATTGTCAAGAGTAGCACGCTCTTTCCATCGTCTCCAGAGGAGTATTTGGTACTTAAAGAGATCCCGTGGCATAGCGTTTGTGCTGTCACCGAGTAACTGTGAAGCAATTAGGGTTGTCAAGGAGGGTCAAAAGCGTGGCAGTTTGGGCGAGTTGGTATGTCATGACTGTTTTAGGCTTGTAGCGCAGCTCGGAAGAGCAAAAAAGGAATGAGGTAGGGGTAATCAAAGGGAACGGGAAACAGAGTGAGCGCTCTGTTTACCTAGCGCTCACTCTGTTTCCCGTTCCCTTTGATTACCCCTACCTCATTCCTTTTTTGCTCTTCCGAGCTGCGCTACAAGCCTAAAACTGTCAAGGAGGGGCAAGCTTCGCCGACATGCCAATGGAAAATGCGCTCTTCGCATTTGCGTTCTGGACAGAATGAAGAATCTGACAATTTCAGCATTTGAGGGTGGCACCAGTAAGGTCTTCAACATATGGCAAGCGGCTCCCCCCCTTTTTTTTTTGTTTTCTGAACGACGCACACTGAGGGTCCTCGCTGCGTGGTCTCTCTCTCGCAAATGTGTTTCCAGTGACATCGCATTTCTAACAAGCCAACGGCAGTCCTTTGAGACAAGATTTGTACTGTCCATGTGCAAGCGTCTGTGATGGGAAAGGATTCGGAGTTGCTTCTACGCGTCTTGCAGCCGGTGATATGCATGGCTGGCTCTGAATTTGCAGAAGCATGTAAGGGCCTCATCATAAATTATTACAGCTGCAGCTAATGATCCAACTTGCTTGTAAGGATTGTCATTGGTCACCTCGCAGCAGTGACGGCATCAGCCACTTGCCTCTCAGCGATCTGTGAACAGTCTTTTGAAGGAGCATCTTACTTGTTCACAGTCTTCCTGTTTTCCTTGCAACTTTTCATTTTGTTTTGGTCAGACGGTCGGTAGACTTTCTGGTGCACGTCGGATCAGAGTACCAAGAGCCATGCATTCCACTGGCTGCAACACGAGTACATGCTTTCGATCGGGGTTTTGTGTAGATGCCCCCGAGACCTATCCTGTCAGCAACGGCGCAGTGTTTTTATCGTTGAAATGTGCGCTTACTCCCATTTCTCTCGTCTCTTTCTTTTTATATATATGTATGTGTATACATTTCTTGCGCGCCGTTCAGTGTTTGGAAACGTAGTCTTGGCTTTTTGCTTTATCCTGGTGCAATCCTCTTCCTCCCACGCCCGACCCTGTATGTTGCAAAGCCCCTGAACAGCTTTTTTTGGACAAATGTTCGGAGACATGCAGAACATTTTCTTGTTAGAGTAAAGAAACAGAAGTGGTATCAATAAAACAATTGTTTGTGACTAGGGGTGCTTTTTTTTTCGTAAATGTGTGGCACAATTTCACTTCCGAGGACTGACGTGCACATTAAAGGAACATTAAAGAGCAAAATAATTTGAGTTGTACTACATAGTAAATTACCTGTCTACAATACCAAAAGAAGAAAGCCACTTCTATGAGAAAGCTTTAGCTCGGGGACTGCTATCTATGTACATGAGAACAGAGAAATCGGTTTTCTTGGTAACCACTGCACAAAATTTGACAATTTGTGGCATGTCAAGTAAGTTAAAAGTCTAGTGATTTTAACGTGCTGGATTTTGTATTTAGGCCCTCAATATTCGTGAAAATTAAAGAAATTGCTGAACGTCAAAAAACGAAACCATCACATTTCCAACTCTGCAAGTTAGCAACGAAAATTAATATCCCGATTCTGTAAACTGCACCCTGAGACATGCAAAAGGGTTTCAACCTTCAACTGGAACTCTTGACGACTTGTGTACTCCTTGAAGATCGCACTCTAAAGTAGACGAAATTGATGCATTATATATGGCTCTCCAATACAACGCTAAAAACTCGGAGGACGCTTAAGCTTTGCCTTTAAGAGTGGAACGCAATAGCATCCAAAGATCCCCAACTGCTTCTCACGCTTCCCGGCAACTGCAGCGGATGCGACCGTAATGTTTACCGGGAAACTCTCGTGGCGAATGCTATGCACAAAGACGGGCTTTCTGGTAGAAATGCATCTTGCGTGGGCCGTGATGTGGCGGAGGCGAGCACCATCTGGAAGTGTTTCAAGGAAGCGGGTGCGCCACTTCGTGGACTCCGAGATATTTACGTGCCGGCGTACAGAAATTGTGGAGGCTATCTTGGCGATCTATACATTGTACAAACGCTGGAAAAGAGGTTTGAGTTTTCACGTAACAGAATTATATTTTCTCGTATGTTAAATTACAATCCGAGAGCTATCGTGTCTGTAGGTTGTGTGTAAGTCGTATGATTTTTCCACGCATTTTAGCTTGAGAAATTAAATTAGTTCAGTCAATTCTTTGCATCGCATGGAAAGCCTGGGTATGCGTAGTTTGAAAATATTTTTGCCATAACGTCCGACGTGGGATGCAGACGCCGACACCGGATTTTCTGCGACACTGGCTCAGCGCTATCGCATTCATATGCGAGAAGGACTTTTGCAAAATCCTCATAAGCATTACAGTATATCCACGTAAGTTGTTAATGAATATATCAAATTTGTCCGCTGTTACGGATGCAGTTCACAGAACTGCGATACCTGTGTTTTAGTGATGAACTACAGATTTGTAAACTACGTGCTTTCTTTTTTCTTTAGGCATGCCAATTTACGCCAATTCTCCTAACCATTTCATGCTTTAAGTTTAGATACTGCTTCCTGAACAGTCACTAGAATTTAACTTGCTCTCTAACAATTTTCATTCAACCCGGTCCTAAGGTTTCCTCGTAAAAGCATTTCTGCGGTTTACATGTATTTGAATGGGGGACATCGGAGTTGGGCCCAAGCTAGTCTCCTCATAATCCTGAGAGGATCGAGGCATTGATTGTGGCTATAAGTTTGTCTGTCTAACTGGGAATTTCAATGGCGCTGGAAAGACGGACAGAGAAAACGCAGTCTTTTCAGCAGCACTATTGAGGTTTTCAGCATGGCTCTCAGGGTTGAGGAGTTCGATGCCAAATGAGTCTGGTGGCGATGCCGCCTTGAACTTCCCGCGCCAGGTCGACGTAACGTCATTGGTTTTGATAGTGCCTGCTCGGGGCTTGGTTAATTAATCAGTAAACGTCGACGGCAGTGTATTCCAAACGAGCCAAAGACTTCACCTGGTAAGGCTGAAGGACTTTTGCTGTCAAAGCGCCCCAAATCTACTTCGGAATCCGTGACATGGCACATGCACAGGCGTGGGGAGTTTTGTGCGAGAAACGAAAGGAACTTTGACTATTTTCCTTTAGTTTTAAATACTTTATCAGTGTAGGCTGGCTAAAGGTTTCTGTTTAATTCTCTTTAAATGAGCTTTTTTTTTCAATCTTGCTGTAAAACTTGTGAAACCGCCAGAGCGCATTCCGCGCGCTTTTAAAAGAAAAGACTTGCACGTGTGTGCACCTTACAACTAATGGAGCGCTTAAGTAATTTGTTCTGGCTGTGAAGAAAGGCGGTAAAATGTTGGATGCACAGCTAGCAAAATGCTGTAACCATAGTCCGGCGGCACGTGCACGGTGGCGATGAGGGGCAGGCATAGCAAATCCCGTGTAGGTTTCACGATTAGTCTATCGATAGAAAGAAAAGACAAGATGCGAGCCAAGATGTTAAGTATACGTACTTTCTGAAATGTCGAATAGGTAGTTTGCCGAAAAAGCGTTAATTAATTGGTTTGGTGTGTCAGCTATGCAGAAGAGTCACGTGCACGTGGCGACGCCACCGTCCGTTTCCCGCGCCAGGTGCCTCTGACGTCACAGAATTCAGTCGCAACTGGCCAGCTCAGCCCGGCAACTCTTTTGTAAGCTTTCACTGAAGTGAAAACGGTAAGCGAGAGGACGACCAATCAGTGCCGTCATGCAACGTTGCTGTGCGTTTGGTGCCGCAGGAAAAACGCTCCCCCGAACGTGCGCCGAGTGTCAAGTAATGTGCCGGCCGATCCAGTATTTGCGAGTTATCCCTCGAAGACGACCGTATAGAGGGAGGGGGGGGGGGGGGAATAAACGGCCGTTTATACAGCATCTGCTCATCCGATCAATTCGCACACCCGCGCAACCGTCGGCCAAAGAAGCCATCAATAACCAAGGGCCGGGCAGGCGAAAACTACTCGTAACGACACTCCCGTGGCTTGTGGGCTACCTTAAACAGGTTCTTTCACGTTCCACGTCGCCCACGTACTACGTTCGGCCCGCTGTAGCATACACAAACGCGCGATAGTGCAGAAGCGCCATATAAGGGAGAAGGTGGGGGTAAATTTGGGGGTCAGCGCTTGCGCGCAACGTCTGTCAGCGGCAACAGCAGCAGCAGGAGTCCGAGTAGCATTCCAATCTCGATGCGCGCGGGCGCCCGGTCGGCTTTTCTCAAAGCACCGGCGCGCAGCCGGGAAACCCTTCTTCGTTGCGCTGCGGCCGGATGTAAATAAACCCGAGCGAAATAAAACAAACACAAACAAAAAAATGAAAAGTTCAGAGACGATATACGCTGTACGCCGCCTCGCCCCTCGATCGGCAGAGCGAACAGAAGACAAAAAGAAGCAAAACGAGCGGACGACAGAGAGCGAAAGGACCGAACAGACGACAAATAAAGCGAAACAGACGGCAAGAAAATATGAAAAGCAGACGACAAGGAAAAAAAGAAAGATGTAGAGGACAAGCAGAAAAAGAAGCGCTCGCACACAAGAGAAGTAAACCAGTCTCCTCTCCGCTGCAGCTCGGCAAGCTACCCCGACGAGTCGCCGTCGCTATCAATGCAAGTACACACAGAAAGGCATGTACGGGGGAGCAGCTTTGCGGAGAGAAATGTCGCAGAGCCCGCAGAGCCTCTTGGCGTTTCCGCTTGTGGCTTGGGCTAAGCGAGGCAGTGTCGATGAGTTTTCGGGAAAGCCGAAGCGGAGGAAGCCACATGCACACGCCCCTAAGCTATATAATGCGCTCAAAAAAAAAAAAGCAAGAATATAGCATCAATGCACAGCGAAGAGACGTCCTCCCGCGAAAGATGCGCTTCTCTCAACTCTCGGGCCTGCGCCGCTCGTCTTCGTCAAAGAAGGAAATGCTGCTATCCCTCGCTCGCCTTGGTGTGGCAAGTCGAGCGAGGGCGATGGCAGATGCGTAGTGCGTACGCAGGCAACGCAAGCGTGCGCACAACCGCGCTACAAAAAAGGCGAAGGAAAAAGGGAGGGGGGGGGGGTAAATAAAACGCACGTATAAGCAAATGGCGGCGCCCTCTAGCGAGTAACAGAAGCCCGGCGCGATGAGCGGAGCAGACGAAAGCGCGACGTCCGAAGATAACGGCCTGGATTGTGCGCGGATGCTGGACCGGTGGAAATGAGCTATTCGGTGAGTTCCTCGTGCTGAGTACAGAGCATGTCGCGCGTTGCCGCCGAGTGGCTCCATATAAAGGCTATAGTGACATCTAGTGTAGCAGACGGCGCGAGGCGTAGCAGGCGGCACCAACGCGGAGCAGACGAAAGGGATGTGGTTAATACATTGCCCGTGTGTGTTTTGAGTAGAGAGAGAGAGAGAGAAAGCGAGGACTATTAATGAGTCACTTCGAAAGCTGCATTGGAGAGTGCTTTGCACGGTAAGGCGATTTTCTCACGAGGGTGTTTGTTGCGCGCCGCGGCGTTCAGGCATGCGCTAACGCTGGCAGTTGTCAAACCGTGCACTCGAAGGTAACATGACGTCACGCCGGTTCATACATACATCTGAAATAATCCATTCGCGGAGATATTTCGGGGCTGTACTTGTCTTCTGCTCTCATGGACGTTCAGCGCAACACCGGATAATGTAGATATTTTTTAAACATATAGGGTGGGAAAACCTGTTGCCGCAATACGGACGCATTGTCCAGAGCATCGTATCATTTTAACGGACGTAAGGAAGTCGCCGTTTTCACGCAAACTGCAAGCCCATAACTATTTTCACCTTGATTGTTTCACGATATAGATATTCGAGCGATCGGTATTAGTAGTGAGTTCTGGTACTATACCAGAATACGTCCACGAACTACATGTATGCTCTGTTATAAAAATTGGGGACTACTGATTGAATAAGGTATCAAGTACAATGGTATCTTGACTTAATTCACATTCCTAAGGCAAACATCTTTGAACGAAATTCAATATGCCGAGCACGAATGGCACAGAGCCAATGTCAATAAATGCCAACTGCATGTCATTCCGCACTGTTGCAAGATGAGCAAACCGCAAATTCAACAAAGGTGTCAAAACCAGCCCATGATGGACGCCATAATGTTGGGTATTAGACCAATGTTTACCATCTGAAATTCCTTGACGTGTCCCTAGATGAATATAGATATAAGAACGTTTGTGTATTGCGGCCACGGATGAGGGTCGCGGATGCGGCTGGAGGATCGACCCTGCAACCTCGTGCAGCATAGACGATGAATTACTGCGGCGGGTAACCGGATCATATTTAGTTACTATTCACTTCGTATCTGCATCAACTAATTTCCCAGTTCATTTCGTATAAGTTTATTCGCCTTTTCTTGTTCGTACTTTTTTTCTTATGCCCTCGTACCACCAGATTCACGGCCGATTCCCAAGAGTGGGTTCCGACATTCCACTGCGGAACAACTTCAACCAAAATCAACGAGAGGACATTCTCTTCCCGAGTAATAGCGCCAAATCAATTACTACTCGCTAGTGACAGTTAAGCGAAACCCTGCACACGAAAAGCTATGCCAAACTTGTTAATTAAATTATGGGGTTTTCCGTGCCAAAACGTACCACTTTCCGATTATGAGGCACGCCGTAGGGGAGGACTCCGGAAATTTCGACCACCTGGGGTTCTTTAACGTGCACCTAAATCGAAGTACACGGGTGTTTTCGCATTTCGCCCCCATCGGAATACGGCCGCCGTGGCCGGGATTCGATCCCGCGACCTCGTGCTGAGCAGCCCAACACCATAGCCACTGAGCAGCCACGGCGGGTGCCGGACGTGCGTATACTGACAAGCACGAAGTCGAAGGTTCGAATCTCGGCCACGGCGTTGCCACATTTCGATGCGCGCGAAATGCACGAAACGTGCATATATATATATATATATATATATATATATATATATATATATATATATATATTTGGGTGGTCAGATTGAAATAAGGGAACATCCTACGGCTTCTCTCGAAGCGTCTGCGTTGCCTTAGGACGTTAGGCCTAATCAATGAGCAGACGAATCAATCATCCGAGTGCCAACGGCATCCGAAAAAGAAAAAAAAAACGCAGGTGTACCGGTTTCTGGGTGATAAAATTAACCGGGATCCCTCAAGCAACGACCCCCTAACCATCTCTAATCCGCACTGTGGCAGCAGTGGGCCTATTCGATTTGTCGTACCGGACTGTGTCCATGAGTGTCCGAGACCCTGAATGAACAACTCATTAGCTGAAAGCATCGCCTCGGCCAGTCGATCCTGGATTGTCAGTGACGGATAATCGAATGTGCCCACTGTGGATCGTGACCCCAGAAAACTTTCGGTCAGGCATTTGTGAACAGCCAAGGCTAGCCAACGAAAAATAAATATTTTGTCCCATATATAGTTTAGTCGGACTAGCGTCACCATGCAATGAAGCGTTCTTTCTTCTCATAGGCTTAATATACGCGTGGTGATAATTTTTCGGTTCTATGGATTTTTTTTTTAATCGCGCCTGTGGTAGATAGCATAATTCTTGTCCTTGAGCTGGATTATTCGAAGAGCGGACTTTACCAGCACGAGAAATGGAAACATATTAATCTGATTAACGAAAATTCACTCATTAATTTTTGATTCGTTACGTTACGGTTCATATTTCAATTTACGAATTGTAGCCGTTGAGCTTGCATGACGTATGCACTTGAAGTTAATTTCCAGGATGACACCAGTTTCGTGACATTATTTCCCAAAGTGCGGGATGAAATACGTAGGCGTTCCAGTTACTTTTGTGCATAAACGTATAAAAGAGCGTTTTGTTTAAAAAAAAGTAAAAGAAACAACAGTGCATTCCTTCCGGCGAGTTTGATGGCGCATATCTCCAAACTGGCGTCATTCTGGAAATTCATTCAAAGTGGATACGACTTGCCAACTTGAATTGTACATATTACAATCCGTAAATTGCAAATGTGCCGTAAAGTAATCAATTCAGAAGATAATTAGTGAATTGTGTTAATTAGTAGAATGAGTGTTTCGAATTCTCGTGCAAGTAATTTCCGCTTGTCTGAATAATCCAGCTCAAGGACTAGAATTATTTTATCTGGAACAGGCTTTTAAAAATTGCTTAAATGTTTTAAAAAATTATCACCACGTGTGTAGGTACACGTTCTCGATGTCTTCAGATATAAGGAACCTGCCCCATGCGTACAGCTCATGTTTGTAGCTCTCTTGTACTTGGCTGTAAAATTCACTTGTCGAACATTCTGCCTATACACAACAAAACTGGTGCCAGCTGGAGATTTCCATAGATAGCTTGCACGTGGCGTTACGGACGCAGCTTTCCGCCGTGCTCGGTCACAAACATGGCGCCTAAGATGACGTCAGTGAAAGCCATCTATTACGTGCAAGTTATCTATATAGATAGCTTGCACGTGACCTCACGGACGCACCTTTCCACCGTGCTGGGTCACAAACTTGGCGCCTGGGGTGACGTCATCGCAAGCCAGCTATATCTTTGTAGACTATCGTAACTTGTGTCCTACAGGGCTAACTAAACCGAAAGCCTTCTGGGAGTTTACATGTGTGTGCAAACACAGAATCTGCATAATTTACAATAACACGCTACTTTTAATCAATGAATAAAGTAGTCAATCAATCGGGCCGATTCACCGTCGAGCCGACAGCTATCTAGATTTCAAAAGAAGTCCTTCCAAGGACGTCGTTCCGGCGAACCGCCCCGCGCAATCTGTGAATCCAGGCCTTCTGCAGGATGCATCCATGACGCGTGCAGTTCGCACAGAACGCGGTGTCCATTACCCGTTTCCTGGCAACCAGAGCCGGTCAGCGCGACGCATATGATGCAATGTAGTATACAGTGCTCGAGTGTTCCGGCTCGCCAGCAGGAAAGGGTTTCGTAAATGGCCACTACACGGAGAGAGAAAGAGAGAGAGAGAGTACGGTTGCCCCGGGCGACGCGACCCAAACCACCTGGACCGCCTATCGCTACGTAAACAAGGAGCTCGCGAGAGATAAGAGCTCCCTCTGACGGTTGCCCACATATATGGCACCCTTCCGAGGGCAGACGCCATATATAACCGCTGGATAGATATATATAAATTCACACGTCAGCCCACACATATGTCCCCGCGTAGTCTTTCTAGACACTTGCAGAATGCCATTCCAAGAACCGCATAAAAAAATGGCGCTGAGGACAAAATGTCTCCGTTCAAACTGCGCCTTCGGACCGACACTACAGATATAAGATATAGCCCTATCCGTGTTAAAGGGGGGGGGGGGGGGGGCGTTAGTTCTCCAAAACAGCTAAAAGCAACAAAACCGTTTCATTCGACCACAACACGTGCTATGGCGTTGGTGCTGGCAGGCATAGAGTTTCTCACTACATTACCTAGAGGGAAATCTGGCACTGCTGCGCTGTGGTATGCATGGGAATGCCGGTATATTGTGGATTCGGATTGGCATCGTTCTCGTAGAGACACGACGCCTTGAAGACGCGCTCGGCAAGTACCGTTCCATCTGTCACAATGATTCATTTTCTACTAGAACAGCACGTGAAAAGTTGTTTTAACTTTATTATTACGCGAAAACATGTTTTGTTTAACTATGAGAACTTGTTATTGTGTGTACGACTACATGATACGTAAAAAGTATCAGCGGGCCGCTAAAGTTGGAGGACAGACGACAATGTTCGCGCTCGCTTTGAAACAGTTGGCCGTCTGTTCTTGCTTTTCTTCGCTTGGTCATGCATGGTGGCTGAGTAAATATGTAATATGCGTGAATGGAAACATTTTATGGAGATTTTACTTTGAGAACGCGTTATTTGCGTAGCCATATCCACGTTTTAGACGAAGCCTTTTACAACACCAGCCAACACGAGCCTCGCAGACACATATACCGTCATTCCCATGACGGCACGGTGCCCCCTTAAGAAACTCCCATAGACGGTGGCGCCAGATTTCCCTCTAGGTGTTATAGTGACAAACTCTATGCTGGCAGGCGAACTTTCAGCGCTGGTTTCATTGCGCGTTCGAACGATATGCCTTCTTCACTTCCCGCTTGGAACCGTCCCACGCCTCGGAGAATTTTAACCAACGAGACAGCCTTCCGTATAGGCGAGAAGAAAGCAACGCACGCGACCAAGTGGCATATTTGACGACTAGAGTCTCGCGTCTACAAACCATTAGAGGCGTCGCAAGCGATCACACTGCTAGGTAACGCGTGACGATGCAAACGGCGTCGAGTAACCAGGAATGTATGGTACATACAGCGCTCGGCGCCAAACCGCGAAGGTCGGCGCTAATCAAGCGCTGCCTGCTGTAATGCGTCTTGCTAAAGGACACCGCACCATACATGGTGGCGCAGCTCAATGCGAGTGTACACGTCTTTTGGATTTCTTTGCTCACTACACCCTTTCGCGTATAACACTGTACATCTCCAAGCCAAGGAGGAAGGTCGGCCGAAAGGAGTCATTAACTGCTTGTATACACGCATGCGTTGCTTCTTTTATGTATGCCCGGCGAGGAAGTCCCACTTCAGGAGACGCCCGTGAGTGTAACCTGAAATACTGCACATGCAAACCTGTCATTGGCCAAACTTTTCCAGTGCACTCGTCGATTTCAATTTTCACGTCTGAATGGCGAATAAATTCAGCTTTCTTTCTTTTTCAAGCCTGTAGTACGTATTCCTTTGCTTCCGGTTGCTAGTACAAATGTACACACGACACGTGTTTCCGATACGTTCACTAAACAAACGCTTCCTTAACCATTCACCAGTTATATGAGTTGGAAGGAAGAAAGAAAGAAAGAAAGAAAGAAAGAAAGAAAGAAAGAAAGAAAGAAAGAAAGAAAGAAAGAAAGAAAGAAAGAAAGAACTGCTCGCCATACAGACATCGTAAAAAAGGATCGATGTGATTTGTTAGTGAAAAGGCCGATTTAGAGGGTCACTATAAGGACACATGCAATTCGAAAAGAATGTGCGAATTTACCAGCAATGACACTCTTTCCATCAGAAGAAGCTTGGTAAGCGAAAGACATAAGAAAGGAAGGAAAAGAACGCCCATTCGAAGTTGCCGCACCTGCTCTCGCCGCAGCATCGTGGACTGCGACGGCGTTCTGGTTGCTTCGTTTTTCGCCGATGAAGACGGTACAGCATAGGTGCCTCCACATTTATTTATTTATTTAGAAACACCGTTAACCCTTTCTTTAGGGTCATTTACAGGGAGGGAGAGCATTTTGCATACAGACTTACGCGCGCGCGCGCACGTGCACGCACACACACACACACACACACACACATATAACAAGCAATACAACCAAACCACAAAACACACTTAAAATAACAATAACCACATTTAAAGCGCCGACTAATCATCATGTTATATCACATAAATGTACAACCAACAGCAAAAGTTTACGGGATGCGCTTTCCGCTTCAAATGTGAATTCCTGCGCTGTTAAGGCACGGCACTTCGCATTTAATGAATCACTGTGTAGGTGGCGAAGGCTACCACATGATCGAACATTTAATTCGAGGCTTTGTGACCGCGTTTCGCGAGAATTCAGCTTCTTGGCAGATCCTGCGTCCCGTAAACTTTTGCGGTTGACTGTGCATCACGCCGAATTACGCATGCATAATTACATATAAGTCAGTTCGTTATAAGCGCGTCGTCGTGCAGCGGCGCGGAAGTCGACTGCCACGCCTCCTCTCCCGCCGGCGCCAGAAGGGGGAGAGGAGGGCGGCGGAAGAAAACCAGGGCCGCTATTTTGGAGCGATGCCTTATGCCTTATTCTATGCTATTCTTATCATCCACCACACACAGCCGCCTGATCCCGTTGATAATGTGGGAAGACCGTCGCTCTGACCACTGGCCAAGCGCGAAAAGCCTGAAAAAGCATAGAATCGGAAAAGGCATCGCTACAAAATACCGGCCCAGGGCGTCCTCCCCGAGCGCCCCCGCCAAAGCGTGACGTCACAACGCCCACGAGCGCCAGAGAACACGCGGGCCCTTTGCATCGGCGCGCTTTCGTGTCGATAGTGAAACTGCTATACCACCACCGACCACGAAAACGGTCGAAAGAGGCAAATGGCTCTATATATATTCGCTTCAAGAGAATAATAATAAATGTTAAAAGAAAGAAACAACAACATCGAGCAAATTAAGCGCTAGAAGATCACCCAGAAGAGTGGCAGTATACGACGACGAGAGTTCATTGTCGAGATTACAATTCAGCGCAGGAATGTGGCGCTGCTATAGGGGAAGCAGAAGGACTTATATACGGTCGGCGACAACCGAAAAATTACGAACGAGCTCAACCAAAAAGAAAAACGCAGTGCTGCCGTTCTTCACCGTGTGAAAGAGAGCCCATCCTGCTGGAGTCCGCTCACAGCTTGATTACTTTGCTCTCCTAATGTAACTGCTGTAGGCTATAATTATAAAATAAGAGCTAGTTGTTTCACGCTATAAAACGTTGCCGTTGGCCGAGCAATCAGGATCACCCATAAAATTTCCTTAGATGTCCAAGTTTCACCGGAAACCAGCGTGCAGATGTTTAAAAAACATGCGATGCCGCTCCACTTCAGCTAAATAAGCGAACCTATAATTGGCTGGTGCATTTATTTAAAAATTAAAATTAAATTATGGGGTTTTACGTGCCAAAACCACTTTCTGATTATGAGGCACGCCGCAATGGAGGGTTCCGGAAATTTCGACCACCTGGGGTTCTTTAACGTGCACCTAAATCTAAGTACCCACGGGTGTTTTCGCATTTCGCCCCCATCGAAATGCGGCCTCCGTGGCCGGGATTCGATCCCGCGACCTCGTGTGCAGCAGTCCAATACCGCCTGGTGCATTTACGCAAACTGTGTTTGAGTTAGACAGCGTACATAAAACCTTTTAATATTTTTTAAAGGAATTGCCACGGCTATAATTTTAAAGAAACCTAGCTCTAGCGAAATTGTACGTATGTATGCATAGTCCAACGCATTTATTACAGAAAACGTAACAGCGCGTAATGGAAGTTTCGGGCACGAGAACTTGTCCCGTAACGGTGCGGTATACACCACGCATTGGCTGAAGGTACAAGTTGAAAGGAGCACGGAAAGGAAATGATTTGTCGGTACACATCCGTTCCTCCACGATCGGCGCAATTCCTAGAGGATATCCGACGAGATATGGTTTCTGAACTTGAGTCACAACGAAGCGCTTGTATAGGATACAATGTCATAAAGTTGAGAATATAAAAACATACGGTCTCCATCGGTAAGTTCGTGAAACACGCAGAGCGTTACACCCCATATACACCGCTAGAGCTCGTTTTATTGCGCTAGCATAGCAGTTACACGGACGCTCGTGGCGCATTCACGCCGTCGGCGCCGCCGTGCTGTCCCGCTATCGACGGCGCATGCGCGAGGTTCTCTTCAACGAGCACCCATTAATGCACGCGGTATAAGCACGAGCGCTTTCGCACTCTGGATCGGAACCGCGACCTCGAGCTCACTAGCGCCCCCTACAGCCACGTGGGCTATACCGCGGCGAATCCGCTGACAGAGTCATCGTGACCTACAAGACATTGTGTTATTGTTGCTCGTCGTTCTGCGCTGATCCAAGTTTGCTGCTGTTTGTGTGCTGCGCCCAAAGCCAAGTTACTGTTAATAATTAAGTGCGCACACGTATTTCCCGCAAGGCGTACGTGTGCTATGTATAGGACGATGTAAGATAATTGCGCACCGCTTCACCCCCCCCCCCCGGACACCTTCCTTCGGATGCCAACGCGCGATCTTTACGAATTTTTACAGTTTACAGGTTGGCACGCAGGCGTGGCGCAACTAGCGTTTAGAGCCGTCATATTCCTGACATTCGCAAAAAGGAAGAGAGAGAGAGAGAAGAGCTATAGCCATGCACACAAAACTTGCAAAAGGTGCGCGTCTCAGGCCCACGTAACCCCCTCCCCCCCCCCCCCCCCCTCCCTTGTATACCCGTTGCGGACGTGGGCTGCACAAGAGCGCCTTGACCTTAAAGAGTTTGAAAGAAGAGCTGCCACGATCGGCGACCTTGTTTGACCTCGAAACGCCATCATACGCGAGTCCGCGGCACGCGTCAAGCGACCAGGCACGCGTTTATCGAGCAGCGACCTGCTCGGCGAGCGCGTGGGCAGGCATGAATGACGCGTGCAAAAAAGGCTCCTCTCGTAGATTATTTGTTTGCTTTCAGCGTACAACTCTCAAACGGAATTCGCGTGAAAAAAAAAAATCCGAAGAAACCTAAGCACTTCTTAGGATCATTCATATTAAACAGCGCCAAAGAAACACACGGACAAGGAAGAACAAAGGACAACCGTTTTAAGTCATTGCTTCTTATGAATTGTATTAACGCCCTAATTAGTTGTATTAATGCTTAAAGCATTAATGTCCGATTGAATTAATTAGCGCGCTGAGTAGTTCTTACGAGTTTTGTGCCGCGAGTAATGTATACCACACAGCGGTACACGTGCTGCCCGAGCCAACAAGCAGCAGCAGCCTGCTGGCTCGGTAACGAGTCACGTGACGTCGTGGCGATACAATCGATCCTCCTCCTCTCGCAACACCTGGCGCGCTATCACAGCATCACGTGACCCCTTTCGCCCGCTCGCTCTGCTCTGTCGAGGCGCGCTCGTGACGTGGCGTCGCAGCCAATGGGAACTTCGGTGCCCTTTCCCTCCTCCAGACGTACGCGGGCTCTTTCGCTCATTTGACGCTTT
This sequence comes from Dermacentor albipictus, assembly GCF_038994185.2. Classification (NCBI taxonomy): domain Eukaryota; kingdom Metazoa; phylum Arthropoda; class Arachnida; order Ixodida; family Ixodidae; genus Dermacentor; species Dermacentor albipictus. The sequence goes on from NC_091828.1 coordinate 115,332,196, forward strand.
CGTATAAAAAGAAGAAAAAAAAAAGAACATGCATATATCTCTCTCTCACACACACACACACACCTTGGAATCTACGTGAAGCGAAGATGTTGTGAAACGGTTAATCAAATGCTATATATATATATATATATATATATATATATATATATATATATATATATATATATATATATATATATATATGACGTAGTAGTTCTGCGGAAACCCGCAAGGTGGAGAGAAGCAATTGATAAAGGGAAAATCATACATCCACCCGTTCGTAGCAATTGCTACGAACGGGTAGATGTATGATTTTCCCTTTATCATATATATATATATATATATATATATATATATATATATATATATATATATATACAGTAAAAGCTCGTTAATTCGAACCGCAAGGGGAAGCCGCTTCAGTTCGAATTAACGAAAGTTCGAACTAACGAAAGTGAAGGAGAGCAACAGTACACTGCGATTTGGAAGCAGTAGGCCATGTCAGAAATTTGGCGTGTCAGAAAGTGATGGCGTGTGCCGCGGGCACACGCCACCTTCAAGTCGAAGCTCTGGGTCCGACTGTGCCACACCACCGATGTCCACCGAAACGAACGTTAGCCGAGGCTTAACACCATCACAATGAATCACGACGGCCTATACCTCCTAAGCTGAAAACAGAGGTGCACAACCGATGAAGACTGCCGAGACAAAGACGCTGAACATGTGAAGGTGGCGAAGGCCCTGATTCGTTGGTTCTTGATTGCAAGCGCAGCTGCGACGTACTTGATTAGCTGTGTTTTGGCGCTTGCCGTGCCATCTCCACACAACATTAGCAGCTGTACAAGATTTCCAAAGCCTACGAGATTCGCAATGGGCAAGAAGTCTCGGAGGTTACGTAGAACGAGAGGCGGCAGCCGCCGCTGCCTTCTGGCTGACCCCGCGTCGGTTAGATTTTTTTCCGATTTTGCCTTCTGTCGCCATTTTCTACGTTTCGGAGGCAATACAGCCTTGTGTGTAGGCAGTAAGCGCGTTTCTCTGGCCGTGTGCCAGGCGAGCGTAGTTCGAATTATCCGTCAGGGAACCTTCTCGCGTTCGAATTAACGGACTTTTTTGTACATAGACTTCTGTGGAGCTTGGCCGGACCAAATCGTACGGTTCGAATTATCCATAAATTCGAATTATTGAAGTTCGAATTAACGAGCTTTCACTGTATATATATATATATATATATATATATATATATATATGTCAGCCTGGCTACACCCACTGCAGGGCAAAGGCCTCTCTCATACTTCTCAACTACCCCGGTCATGTGCTATATATATATATGTGTGTGTATATATATATATATATATATATATATATATATATATATATATATATATATATATATATATATATATATATATATATATATATATATATATATATATATATATTTATTTATTTATTTATTTTGCATATAATTGCATTTATAATGTTTTTAACGTTTCGTCCGTGGCACGGTCCTTCGTCAGAACGAAGACTACTGTAGTGCGGTTTTTACTCTGACGAAGGCCGTGCCACGGCCGGAACGTTAAAATCATCAAAAATGCAATTCTCGTAAAAGTGTGCGCCTTCGTTCCTTCATATGCGCATTCCTGCGCATGCGGCGTAAAGTAAGCTGGCGCACGCGCATGCGCTATCGCAGACGCGGCGATCGTCATCTCATTGTGGCCTGATGGTTTGAGCACAGGGGCGCAGCTTGCAGAAAAGAAGATACACCGCTATATTACTGCGGTGATCAACCGTATCTTACTTGACTTCCGCGTGCAAACTGTTATATAAGTATGCAGTATATTTATTTCAAGTGCACGACGTAGTGGAGTATTTACGGAGATGTACGGTAATTGCGGAAGGTGGGGGGGGGGATTCGCAAACAATTATCAATGTCGATCACACTATAGCAGAAGAGCCGCAGCAGGTGAAAAAAATTATGGGGTTTTACGTGCCAAAACCAATTTCTGATTATGAGGCACGCCGTTGTTGGGGGCTCCGGAAATTTCGACCACCTGGGGTTCTTCAACGTGCACTTAAATCTAAGTGCACGGGTGTTTTCGCTTCCATCGAAGTGCGGCCGCCGTGGCTGGGATTCGATCCCGCGACCTCGTGCTCAGCAGCCCAACACCATAGCCACTGAGCAACCACGGCGGGTCGCAGCACGTGAGACGAACGGGACAGAAGCGTATGGCCGTATTAAATCTGAACCTCGGACTGCGTTAAAGGTTGCACCAATACGAAGAAAGATTACTTCAAGCGTGCGGCTCGGTTAGGGGATGAAAGAGAAAATTGAACTACTGCAACTATTGCAGGGCGCGCTAAAATCGTATGCGTCTTAGGGCTGAAGGGAGATAGATAGATAGATAGATAGATAGATAGATAGATAGATAGATAGATAGATAGATAGATAGATAGATAGATAGATAGATAGATAGATAGATAGATAGATAGATAGATAGATAGATGGGAATTTTATTGATGGGAAAGTCAGAGAGGTCGACCTGCGCTAGAGAACTCTAGTCTGCTACTCAGCACTGCGGAAGAGGGAAGTGAAAGTACCACTTGGATGGATGGATGATGATGATGAGAGAAGTGACGAGTACTTATGTACATTAGACGGCGGCTCTACTAAAGCCACTCGTCTACTTTCGTGCCATGTAGAAACTTTAACAGCGCTTATTAATTTAGAAACTGTCCCCATAAGGAAGGAAGAAAAGAAAAAGAAATGGGGGATATCCAGGATAAGCTTAGCACGAAGGTAGAGGTGAATCCCTCTTCGAGTTGATGTTGGCGCATGAAATTGATTACGAAATCATGAATACTTAATTGAGCGCGTTTAATCAGAGTTGCGTGCACTCAGCGGCGGAGGAAAGGTCACGTGAGCAGCACGTTTCGCGGGTTTGGGATACTGTCGAGAGGACGAGGCGGGCGTCACCGCGGTGGCGTGATCCCCTTCGCATCGCTTTTCTCTCTCTCTCTCTCTCTCTTTGTCAGCGATTCGGTAAAGTCGCCATGTCTGCTGAAAGTTCCTTGTCAACGCTATACGTAAAGGATCGACCCCGTTTGTCCCATTAGCGACACTTCCAGTGCATGGCGGACATTTCTGAATGCCTTAAGTGACGTCACCTCTTCCGCCCATCTCTACAGGGAGAGGAGACTCATGGACGCATTGTGACTTCATTGCGGGACGCGGGAGAAAATTTGGGTATTCATATACTCGTTTCAAGACACCACTTTGCCCGCGGTTTCTCTTTTGACTCGCAGTGGGTTATCGATAATCAAGGAGGTGGGGAGGGGGGGGGGGGTGGATTCAGTGAATGGACGGGGAAGACATGTATAGCTAGCCACGCACTAATTCGCATTTATCAATCTCGTTTTCTTGATTCACTCACTGCCCGTAAAGAGTAGCAGCCTGACGATGAGGTCGTTTGCCTCCTCTATTGACTCCGCCTCCCTACACATCAATTTAATTAATTTATTTTTATTTTTTTATTCGTATACCCACATTCGCCCAGTGGGCATTGCATAGGGGAATCAGTTGAGCGTTTATACGCGAGATGTGCGCAGTCGAAACAACAAAGAGTGCAGAGCAATAGCTATACGGGATTCATTCACATGAATTTACAGACACCAAGGAAAACACTTTCTATATACGAAAGTGGGATAACTATATACGATCGAAACACGGTTATGCAGGGCCATTGAAACTACGTCGTGGCAGTTCACTCAGCGGCTGTGGCTCTGCGCTGCTGAAAACTAGGTTGCGGGTTCGACTCCTTGCCGCTGATGCGCGCTTTGCGGAATGCGACATCGCTCTCGTATCGAAATCTCAGCGTTCGCTTAAGAATCCCGGCACTGCGGCGTTCGTCGAGGCCCAGGAGTGGGTTTGGAAAACAGTTCAATCCTTCAATTGATCGTTCGATCAGATAGAGCCCTCGTCATCTTGACCCGTTAGCGTCGGAGCTTTCCAGTCGGACACCGCGCACTCTGTTACCGCGAAGGTGCAAGCAAACTGTCATCGACTTGCCCATGAGGACCTATAATAGGACAAGCATTGCATAACACAGTGCCCTTGGGGTATATACAACCGTGACCAAATGTTAATTGCAACGTTTAGTCACGGTTCTGTACACTCCAAGAGCACACGCGGTGAGGGTTTCCGAGATATAGCTGCATCATATTATATATATATATATATATATATATATATATATATATATATATATGTCATATAATGAGAAGCCAACAAACACTGACACCAAGTACAACATAGGGGAAATTGCATGTGCTTAATAAATGAAATAAAGTAATGATAAATTAATGGAAATTAAAGTGGATGAAAAAACAACTTGCCGCAGGTGGGAACCGAACCCACAACCTTCGCATGTCGCGTGCGATGCTCTCCGGCATCGCACGCGACATGCGGCATCAATGTTGCTCTCCGGCAACATTGATGCCTTTAGGTAGCATATGTGGGTTTATTGGCCAGTTGCCTTCACCCGTAAAGATCACGTTCTCGTGACGCCTGCGGCAAAAAAGACGTTCCACGTCCGCCGCCAAGGTCTGTGAGTGGGGGCGCTGGCTAACACACCCAGGGTTCTACTAGTACACATAAATACCCAAGAAAGTGGATGGGGAAACGCCGCCGCGGTAGCTCAATCGGTAGAGCATCGCACGCGACATGCGAAGGTTGTGGGTTCGGTTCCCACCTGCGGCAAGTTGTTTTTTCATCCACTTTAATTTCCATTAATTTATCATTACTTTATTTCATTTATTAAGCACATGCAATTTCCCCTATGTTGTACTTGGTGTCAGTGTTTGTTGGCTTCTCATTATATGACTTATAAATATCGGGTCCCTCGGTTAACACCCTTTCTTCTCGTTTATATATATATATATATATATATATATATATATATATATATATATATATATATATATATATATATATATATATATATATATATATATATATATATATATATCGTGGCATTGTGGTCGGCGCAGCTGAGCGTTTTGCGTCCCACATAGAATGCCAAAGAACCAAACAAAATCCGTGGTTTAGGCGTGACACTCGCAGGATTGTGAGAAACGCAAGTTCATACAAAAAAAAATGTAACTGTAGCTTCTCATAAAGTTCCGAATGCCAATACATTATTCAAAAAAATATGATAATAAAAGTTTTCTATTTCAGCTTTCACAGTTTAATGATAATCTAAATAGAAACTATAAAAAGTGTTTTGGAGATACGTAAAACAGATTAGAAAAAGACAATATGAGCGTTCCTGCTTAGACGGAGCCGGACAGAATTATAGACACAGATCAGGAAAAAGCTGAGACTTTCAGAGAAGCAGTTAGAATTGGGTTTCAGTTGAAATTAAGCTCCAAACTCCGTCCTTTCCGTTGTTCTTGCGACCACGGCAGGCGTCAGTGGTCGTCGTTATCACGCAGGAAGGAAAAAGGAAAGATTAGTATCATGACGTTATGCATGACGTCAGGCAGCTATCCTCGGCAACCGAACTTCCACACTCTCCTCCCCTCCCTCTCCAGGACTTGTCTTCGCGTTGGGTATTGAGAAGCGAGGCCCCCTAATGTTGCAGACCTTCGAATTTTCAAGGCTTGGACCGTGGTAGCTTTTAGCGACGCCGTCGTTACGACCAGCACTCGCTATAGAGTTGCGCACAACAACCACTAGAGGGAACTCTGGCGCTGCGATCGCAAGAGGCGACTGGAGGATTGGTGGAAGAAAAGTAGGGAAACGACAAAAGACGGAGACGTACAAAAGCACAGTTCGCAATAGGGGATCAGAAAATTTGGGCGTGGTAGTTCATAGTGTTTTCTTGTCTTTTTTCATTGTTTAACATAGGTAGGATATTAGGCAGTATAGTAGCAAGAGCTTGGTGGCGCTACCCACTACCCCATTCCAAAGGGGACGCTCATAACATCCATCCATCCATCCATCCATCCATCCATCCATCCATCCATCCATCCATCCATCCATCCATCCATCCATCCATCCATCCATCCATCCATCCATCCATCCATCCATCCATCCATCCATCGTTCAGCCACCACGTGGGAATTACGGGAAGTACGCGGATTTGTCTGATATTCGTGCGTGTGGCTTCATACGAGGTTTGTGTGGGCTTTGTTTACTACGCTTTATGTGCCTTGATCGTTCTATATTACGAAGGAATCCTTTTTTTTTCTTTCTAAGCGCGCGGACGACAATAAGACACTGTACACATGCACAGCCGTCGCGAATCGTCTCATTTATAGCGCAAATATATTTCAATTTATCGATTGGCCAAGCCGAGGCTTGATCAATGCCGTAGTTCACGGGGCCAAACCATGCGAACGTATCTACCATGAATACCCTTTCCGGTTGAACCACCACGCTTGCCCCCTCACCGTGGCTTTCCTCCCCCTCCCTCTCTCTATCTTATCTTTCCATTCCCTCTTTCCCGTCCCGCCAGAGTAGGATAGCCAATCAGACGCAATTTCTGGTAACACCCAAGCCTTCTCTCTTTATTTCCTCCTCCTCCTCCTCCTCCTCCTCCTCCCGCAGACGCTAGCGCCAGAGATTTCTCTAGTGATTTCTGTGGGAAACTCGTGGACCTCACCATAGCCTCCGAGAGCGGGCGGCGCGCGCTGTCCGATCTCTGAGGCCATGTCCTCACCACCCGTTCTACGCTCTCCCCCATTTTGGCCGCGCACCCAGGGGCCGATAATCACCGCTTGCGTGGCGGTGATTATCGTGGCGAGGGCCTATTTCCCAGGAACCTTTCCTTTACATTTTTAATGACTTTACATTTGAACGCTTCAAAATTGTCACCCCCCTCCCCCTATTTTATTATTATTGATCCACGGTAGCTTATCAACTTGCCGTCGTCGTCAGGCCATCCCATTCACCCGCAGCTTCTCCCTCTTCACACGGAAAGCAAAACTTTGCCAAACACCAAAGCCACTGCGATTCCCTGTTGGAAATGACCCGTGTGCCCTGTCTCATAATCCCATACGGACATATACGTTTATATGGGAACGTGCAGATTTCTATACACAATAGCATATTATCATATATGATTATGGATACAGGGCATATGGGGCATACGGGTTTCTTTCAATAGGGTTTGAACTCGTCTCCCTGCAGCGATGCGCTATATATATCAACACTGCTGCACTATAGCGCAGCTACGACGTTCGGCGATTTGTGCGGAAGCTTTGCACAGACTCCGAGAGTGGTGACGTTCGTGCACGCGTCTCGGAGTCCACAGCGGGCAATATATACTTTAGTGGACCAATACGACGACGCTGCGAGCGTGGCATCGCAAAAAACGTTTTCGGCCAACTACACAGACCCTTGAGAATGGCGGCATCCGTGCGTGTATTTAGGAGGCCGCCACCACGGGCAATAATAGTGCGGAGCGCGGACGAGGTCGTGTGCGTTGCAAAGAAGCTGTTTTCGAAAAGATGGCGCGGTGTGCACAGCGGTATCATCGTGGATCCCACCGTTAGCATCTCTCTTTCTATTTTTATTCCCTTTCACCCTTTGCCCCGTGCAGGGTAGCCAACCGGAACTGCGTGTGGTTAACCTCCCTGCCTTTCTATGCACACTTCTCTCTCTCTCTCTTCATATTCCCCGATTTTTCCAGGCGTTCCGGCCCCTTACTGCATTTACGAAAATTTCCTACCGGTACCTTTGCTACGACCCGCCACTTCTGCAAAATCCATGGTGCTCGCCCGCCGACTTGAACTTTGAACTGCAGGGCGGATTTCTATGGTGTGGACTTCCATTAGGTTCCGGGTGGCCCGGGATAAAAGACTTCCTGCCGCCGACGAGAAGCTAATATCTTGGAATTCAGTGACGTCACGTGGGGCTCACTGACTTCAACCGCGATCGCACCTTGTGGCAGGTCCCATTGTGATCCTGGGTCGCCCGGGAGGAGCGACTTCCGGCAACCTACAAGAGCACAACAATTTCTTCGGAATTCGGGGACGGCCAGTGATGATGTGACTTGGCGCCAGCCGACGCCCTGAAGGGGTACGCCAAAACCATTTGAATGGCTTTCACTCTTCGAGGAAATCCCCCCGCCCAAACAGAGATGCACACCTCACCTGGGGCAAGGGAACGACCTCCTCGCTGGAAAAGTGGCAGGAAAAGGAATGACCTTCTCATGGCGCTGGGCCGTGCTCCCCCATGGGTTGCAGAAAATAGTGCTAGTCTTTCCTCCTTCCCCACAAGAACCACTTCTCTCTCTCTCTCCCATGTGACTCGGCGGCCAATCAGACGGGAGTCACCGGCCTCTGTCACGTGACCCTAATGCGCCGGCCGCCACCACCCAACCGAGTTCTGGTGACGATTTCTATTGTAACATCCTCGCCATGCACACTTTTACAGAGCTCGTCTCAATATCTCAACCAGGGTTTGGGTACGGGCTATAGTTGGTATATCTCACTCATGTTGTTAATAGAAATCGTTCGAGCTCTTTGCTTGAACGACAGAGCTGCGAACGGCGTGACGTTGCGCTTGCGCCTTAATTCCGCGAGCGCCTGCACTCCATCAACCGTGCAGCGCGTCCCTCGGATGCGAGGTTCTCTTGTGTAAACAGCCAGATACACGTGGCGGCCCGGCGACCAAGGCGCGATGGCGAAGCAGCTGAGCGTACACACGACGGGATAGCTGCACCCTTCTGTATTCCTTCTCCGGGGTGCTAGCTCCGCCTGTGCGCGGGCAACGGATCTGCAGCGAGAAGAGAGCCCGGGCTTGAGAGGGTCGACGTGCCCGCTGGTACACAGGACATTGTCGTGCGCGACGAGTATAGAACCGAGTGTAGTGTTGTCAAACGTCACCAGACTATACCGGAAAGCGCGTTGCAATGTCCGAAGAGTGTCCGTGATTCAGCAGTGATAATAAGAATGGAAAAAGAAGAAGAAAGAAGGACAACTACAGCGGCAGTGATCTGGTCAGCTCGGTGCAAACGGCGAGTACATGACGCGCCAAAAAAAGAAACTCGAAACTGCGCTTCACGCTTCATTTCGCATTTGAAACACCGTAACTTTATTTCTATCGTTTCTGTTGGTCGCATTTTGCTGAAATCTAAGCACTTTCCTAGCACCCTTAACGCCTGAAGTGCCTCTCTGTGTGTGTGTGGTAGTATACTTAAATTTGAAGCAAATAAGAACGTTCGCAGGCAAACAACACAGGGGAGAGGCGTTGCATGAATTCAGGGGGTAGTTGAATTTCAGAAAACACAATCATTATTTAGTTGCAGAAGTATTAAATTAAACAAAGCACCACTAAAGAGCATAATTCGCTGTATCCGATGGCCCATTGCATCAGAATTCGCTACAACGAGGTACAACGGCACCAAGCCGCTGTTAATCGACAAGTCGCGGCTATCGCGCCTGCTGCGGAGTTCTCTCTCTTCCGGGCCTTTTCGTTCCAGAGCCCCTCACAGGCCGACAACCGAGGCAAACGCATGCCTTTCGGCTCTTCTGCGCGTAAGTCACGCTCGGTATTCCGCGGCACAGATATACAGCGGCACGCCGCCACTGCTGTATATGCAAATCAGCGCGCCACATCGCACGTGTCTTTTATCCAACGTCCAGAATATATAGGAAGGAGCCCGGCACGTCTATGTGTATACAGCAGCAACAACAGCAGCATGCAACGCGGCGAAGACTCCGCGGACGTGTGTCCAGCTGGCGCAGTGATCCCCGAATGAAAAGGATGAACGAACTCTTCGGAATGCGGTCGCTCGCTGCCTTTATGCATGCGATATGCGGCTTGCATACGCCGCACGCACGCATGCAACGGCTATGCAGCTCGGGCTGATGCAGGCCAAGCCGTCGAGTCCGAGCAGCTATAGCTCACCGCTCCAATGTTTACGAAACAGCGTACACGTGATGTACGGGAGAAGTGAAGGGAAGGTAAGATGGCTTCCCTCGTCGCCACCCCCCCCCCCCCCCTCAGCTTTTCTTTTCCTCCTCTCGTTTTCTTTTTCTACCCACAGATGGCGTGCGCGCCTGTCCGTCGGTGTTCTTTATTGCTGCTGCTGCTGTTCGCGAGCAGACGAGACTCTTCTGTCGGAGCAGAAGTGCGTGTAAACAATTGAGTCGACAGCCTTCCTCCGTCTCGCTCTAGTCCAAAGCTGCCGTGCGCAAGTACTCTTGTTTTGTAACCGTAGTTCTTCGAATAGCCCAAGCGCCCAGCGTTGTTCCAACGTTTCCCGCAAAATTAATAGGGAATTTTAGCTCGTTCGTAAACGTGCCAATTTAGGACAATGACGGGATCGTTTTCGTTTTACACGTGACCGTCAATTGTCATCAAAAGAACAAAAGACACTGAATGTAATAGGTGGTGTCCAAATTCACCTAGCGGTGACGCCCTCAGGAAAGACAGATGCAGATTTTAAAGGCTATGCTTTTGCTGGTTGCATGCGGCGGAAGCGCTATTGGGAGCCAGAAATACGTCATCTGCAGACGTCAGGGTTTGGACACCACTTATTATTGCGATAGCAATTATATGGACAATCCAGCTGCATTTCTGCCGTCGCCGTGAGGTACCGCATAAAATTCAAGGGCGGTAAAATCTTTGCCGCGCGCCGTATGCCATATGTTCGAGTGAAGGAGTGCGAGAGTGAGCTGGCGACCGCGACTCAATCTCCCGCACGCAAGGCAGGAAAGCGGGGAGGAAGCGCGCCGCCTTCCGTCGCGCGCAAGGCTTCGGCGGCGGGGCTTCCTACTCCGGGCGGCCACGCGCGCCCGACGGGCTGCTGCATGTTGAAAGCCATCTGCCACGGCTACTGCTGAGTCCACGCTGCGCCCTGTTTTAAGAAACATCGTTCCAGCGCACAATTGAACAAGGGCGAGAAGAGAAAGACAACACGAACGCCGTCTCTCCTCGTCCTTGTTCAATTGTGCGCTGGAGCGATGTTTCACAATGCCAATCATAACCAAGTAGCCCAACTGTCCATACTTAGCGCCCTGTTTTCGCGGCTTGGTTCATGTTGGTGCGGGCGACAGCACGAAGGTCAATTCGCTCGCTGCCGCTGCCGCGTTTCCTCACCGCAGCGTTTTGACAGCGAGCTTCCGCGGACATCGAGTGAGATATGTTCACGTCTGCTAGTGCGCGCGTGACACCATTCTTGTTGATTTAGTTAGTGTGCCTACGTTTACAAGTTGATACGGCCGATAAAACTGCTATCCTCGCTTCGTATAGCTGTCCACTAATTTGCTATCGCAACCGATACTTCGCCTTTCGGGCAAAACTGCGACTTTTTGAATAGGTCGCCGTCACGGAACATTGCTGGTCATTGCAGTAATATATCTTTGGATGCCCTAGTTAAAATCAGTGCCACGATATGGCGCCACCAGGTCGGCTGCTTACCTCATTACGTAGATAATACGCACACAGACCAATGGCGAATCCAGAGGAAAGGCCCTGCCCTCCTCCCGACCCCCTAAAATGCCGGAACTTTTGTGAAGACAGCTACCAAGCGTGCAGCGGGTTCCCCCTCTCTTTTCTGTATTTTGGTGAGGGACCCTCGAGGAGGCTGCCCTGGATCCGCCCCTGACACGGACAGGCTAAACATATAAAGTGGCGTGACGCAAGATCGATATACGGACATGACGCAAGATCGCGGTCACATCTTCTATACTACAAAACTAGTGCAATATGCACCTTTGCTTTGTCCAAATATAAGCTTTCCTTTCATCTTTATTGCTTTATTTAGTCGAGTCACTTGTCGCAAATCACTACTACAGTTGGCTCACAAAATGCGATCGAATAAAGCAACAGTCCCCTACAATTTTTGTGGCATCGAGCAATAAAAAGCACCATACTTGCTTTATCTTCACGATGTACGTACGCAATGCTGTCATGCTCACGAAAGTACGTTTACCGCCACTGGCGTTTATGCAAACAGGAATAAGAATCAATCTTGCTTGTAAGACAACTGAAGGTACACCATAGCGCAAAACAAAATTAATCGAGACTGGAGCAGCAAGTATTCTCAGAAGACTATATCAACATTTATCGTTTTAACGGGAATATGCGGGTTACTAGAGGAAAAAGTAAGGAGGCGAAACTTTTCCTTCTTGGATTTCACGTTACCACAGCGTCAGATCGTCAGTGTGATTTCAACGGCCTCAAATTGTTCCCGCGGTTTGGGGACCGTATTTGTGCAGAAAAAGAAAGTGACCATGCAGAAATTGCTAAACTGAGTCGGATTCGCTTAGAACGCAATAAAACCCACATCTGTCGATAAGCAATCACCTACTCCCGAGAAACAGGTCCTGTCAAAGTACGTGTCGTCATGGGGAGCTGTAGTGCGTGAAATTCACGGTGGCGTCGCCACAAGTACTTTGTCTTTGCGTCTCTTTAGGCTTGCCAAGTATAGCCTCCAGATACTCACGCAGTCTGACACTTTCTTTGTGGGGGGAGGGGGGAGTTATTCTAGCGGAGTAATTTATCATGAAGCGTCGCTCAGCGTGCAGCCTCCATCATACTTAACCCGAACAAGCTTTAGGCGCCTTCTCTCTTCTCCTGGGGAGGGTGCTGGCTATTTCAGACCGGGGTGGCTTGAATGGTGCTAGCTTAATGCGTATTTCTTCCAAGACCATCCCGCGTTTGTTCATTGCTACTCGCGTTCGTTAAACTCAAGCCGCTAGAGACGTGCCTTCAATATTCGGTTTGAGTCTGACGGTGGCCCGTACGTTTTTTAAAGTACCCGTAGCTACACCCTCTAGCGACGCGTGGTCGACGGTAGACACGCGTAAAGCCGACCGTAAACACGTGACTCAGCCCTTTCGAGTTCAAGGGACCCATCTTTGTCTTTCCACGAGCGCGGCATAAGGCGACGCCCACTTAAACATTCCGCGCGCGCGCGCGCGCTCGTTCCCCCCCCCCCCCCCCTGACGTCGCTCAAGCTCAGCCAACACCTCCTGTAGAGGTGTTGGGCTCAGCAGCCTTGGGAGAAACGCGAAGGCATGACGTCACCTTCACGACTTTTGCATTGTGCCGCTTGCTTTTTGCGCGTCTCTGTACAGGGGCACCGCGGGCAGCAGCAGCGTTCGTCTGGCACTGTGTGCTGGGTGTGGTCCGATATAAACTACAATACCTTGCGTACATAGCCAGTATATAGCTCCCTGAAGGGCGGCAGAAGATAGCGCCAACCTTTCCGTTCTCACAACGAACCACTTTTATCGCCATGTCTGCAGTGGTGTCCGGTCGTCAGTCGGCACGTGGTTTTAGTGATCAAGCAACGGTATACGTGAGGATCGTGAATCCGTATGTTGGTCGCCAATACTCGGAAAGAACATTTCCCATCGAAGAACGCGACACCCTTGTGTGCAGTGCGGCCAATTTTGAAATGTGACGCATTAATGTAGAGCGCACGCGAGTTTTTTTTTTCCCTCTCTCTCTGGAAAACGTGCGACAATAGCCCGACTTTACAGAAGACAACTTGTGGCTTGAGGCACGGTACTTTTCGACGAACTTGTTTCGCGCGTCGACACAAATTCAGAAGGTGCTTTCAACTACAACAGCATGGGCAAATCGAGAGCCGCACGTTAGAGTTTATCAATGGACCGCTCTGCATCCATATGCGACTTCACTTAAAAAAAAAAAACACAACTCAAGCGGGCGTCCCATTTCATAGTAATTCCCACTGCGTACTTTTAGTCTTACATCCCATCTGTTCTTAGCGCTGGCTAATCACGATGCCTGCGTACAGACCAAACTAAACGTTCGCGTTTCACCATTCTCTTCCAGGGCGGCACGGTCCTGTCCCAGCATGTCCTGGAAGGTGAGTTCTGCACCCAAAGACCTCGGGGCTGTTAGTGACCCTCGTAAGAGTCACGCATCGCATTCAACGTCGTCTCAACAGAAAGACAATTGAACGAAACCAAAAAATCATTAGAAACACGACCGAACTTCAATAACTGATGTTGAAAGAGAACGACAGTGTCGATACCGCTGTCCTTTATCGCTGATCTTTATAGCACTGCATACGCATCACCTCGTCCTATTCAGAACTATTGGCTCACGTCTTTTGCAGAATTCGCTATCATTGGCATATACGAAGAATCAGTTGAGAAACCTGAGCGAACGGCTTGCAACTATTAATATAGTAACGTGTTCGTACGTGTGCTTCTTTAGCATTTCTTATGTGTAATAAATTGTAACTATTACGTGAAGCGACAAATTGAAATTAGTGAGAATACCCAGGTATGCTAGTGTGTGCGTAGCTTTCACGCCTCGTTACCGTGACAGCATCATGCAGTGAGTTGTTGCGAATCTCTGAGGCGTCGTCCTATCTACCGCTTTCATTAAATGTCTGAGAACGCTTGATAATTGCACGTAATAGAAAGGCGCGGTGCAGTCGCTTCTCCTATTACAATAGCTGTACACTCCTAGGTACACTACGGTAGCCTTCGTTAAATATGACCATTTCCTCTTTTTTTCTTCTCTCTCTTACTTCATGAAGTTACATGCAGCACTTACAGAGGTCGCTGCTGCATTACATATAACCCAAGATGTCGCCTAAACGCCAAACTTCGCTGTAACTTCTGCATAGAAATTACGGCGCAGTTTAGAAGTTACTGCGGAATAATGTGAAAATGCTGACCGTCGTGACGGCTGCTATGGTAACTGGTCAACCATCGGCTGCAGCCGATGCTCAATCACAAAAAAAGAAAAGGAAAAACCGTTATCGTTCAATTTTCATTTGGTTTTCGCCACAGCAGATGCCGTGGTGTTGATCGACGCAAGTATGTCGTATGCATATTCAATGCTGGCATTCGATGGTTCTCGTTTTACTGACAGCGAAACCAGTCCGAGCTTCACGTCTTACCAGTCTTACCGTTGTATATGTATAGGGAATAGGAAAACGGTTGTACGGCTGTAGTTTTCGAATCTGCCTGTAAATGACTTTACGAAGACGCTTACTGGAATGAATCAATCATACCCGCCAAATCAAAGATTAAGCCTATAGCGATTCGGGGCTGCCGCACACCAGAAACTGCTCATTGGAGCGTATCCATCAGGATTTCCCAAACGCGACCACCCACCCTCCATCGTTTATGTACCTTAAGCGGCCGGCTCGCGTGAGAAGGACCGGAAGAAGAAACAAAAACAATATTCAGTCCGTCTTCTTCTTGGGGTCAACAAACCGCGGCGGCTCGTCGTCTGCATCGGCGTGCTGCGGGGCAGGTGCGAAGAAGCACGAAGGCGCGAAGTCCGTCTGCTCGGGGGGCCCCTCCCCAACGCCGCGGCGAAGGAGACGCGTCGTCTGCTGTGCGCAGCACAAAGCGAACAGGCACAAAGCGCGTTCGCTTGGCACTGCCAGCAGAGCGCTGTCGTCTGCTTAGAACCGTACAGCGTTGCGACATCTGGAACTAGGTGGCGCCAGTCTATCAGACTAGAGAAAATTAATCCACATGTCGCTTTGACCGGTGCATCGTAATGATTCAGGTGAATGGTACATACTTAAAAAAAAAAAAAACGCTTGCAGCCTATGGGGCTCATATAATCGTCATAAGTTTGCACCGCAAAAGGCGCAAACGTGTTTACGAGTGTCGAGTGTGGGCACAAGCAGAAACCGTACACGGTTTGAAGTATTGTTATGACATTAAGGAGCCATAGCTTAGCAATGTCTTTTAGAATGTTCGCGTTTACATCACGTGGACGTCGTCTGCGACGGGCGAAATCAGAACAACGGTGATGAAATACTTAACGGTGTTATTGGCGAGCTGGCTCGAACATGGCCGTCACTTCAACGAGGTATATTTTATCTGGCCAGCAGAGAAGTGTGCCCAGCAAAAGCTTGCGAGCTGCTGTCATTCAAATTTACGACGTAAATTTCATAACTGGGCGTATCCCTCTGATGAGATTGCGGGGCTGGACTTCCGGTGTTTCGTGTGCGCTTGCTTTCGCTACGTGCTGAATAGCAACGGCCAAGTTTCATCATATCTCCGAACTGTGCGTGGAATTTTTTCAAAAACCTGTTAACGATAAAAAAAAAAGACTGTACACTACGAGAGTCGGCGAAATGCAGTGCCGCTTTTTGTAGACCACACAGTATGTGCTCAAAAATGTTTGCGCGAGACAGGAACCGCTTCTGCGACCTATTTCCAGATTCTTGGAAATATTGTTCAGTAACGGCCGAGTCAGAAGAGTGATCAGCTAAATGCTCAAGTATTTTGCTATACGAAAGTAAACCTCAATGATAAATTTGAACGACTAAATATGTACTCTATGTAAATAAGTCAGCTACTCACGCCTAGTGCTTTTATGGTAACAAATAGCGCCAGGTGAGGAGAGATTAAACTTTTTTTACAACAGTTTCAGCTAGTTCAAACTTAGCTACTAAGTGGACTCTCACTGATACGATCTTCTCAAGAACTGGAAAATAAAACGTATAATCCGAAAATCGTATTAGCCAAGGAAAGCTCCCAAAAAGTATGAAAGTAGGAGTACGCGGTGACAAACTCAATAGCCGAGGTTCTTCTGACGTTGAGTGATGATGCACCGCAGACAACGCACTTTTATGCGGCAACGTTCTAATAACTTGTTAGTTTGCGCTGAACTTTCTTCTTTTCAATGCCCGTAAAAAAGTCCTTGTGGAAGTTAAAAAAAAAGCGGCCGTTTCCTCACTCAAATGAACATTTGCAATGAAGCCCCGAAAAGTGTCCATCGCTTTACCACCACAAGTAATATTATTGTTCAGTTTTTTAACTTTGAACTTTAAGTGTTTAAGTTCATTAGGCACGCACACCAGAAAGAGACGTCTGTCCATTCGATCACAAGAGCAACAGCTTACTAGCAGCCCTGATGTGCTCACGCGCACACCAACACGCCAGCACAGCTCTCTATGGTGCAGAATCTGCACCGCTGCGGGCGTGTAACACGTTGTTCGTGTGGCGTTGAAATTTTACTTAGGCTAGTATACTGGAATATGAAACCACGAGTTTTAGAAATAACGGTAAACGCCCACTTCTGCAGTCGTGTTATCCAATTTCAGGTGAAAAGCCGATCGCGTTAACCATGTGAAAATACGTTGTTCCTCACTGACCGAAAAAGGAAGGACGTATTATCCGAAAAACGTATTATGCAGAATCGTGCCGAAGATTCAAAGCTGGTTACGACATATATCGCGGTATTGCCCAATTACAATGTGCCTGAAAAGTTGTGTCCCGTCAGTGTTATTGTCGCAAAAAAAATCGTAGAAGTACTGCAGGTTAACGACCGCGTCCCTACCAACACTTTACACCAGCAATGAAGTAGAATAAACATTTAAGCCACTTCAGTAGTAGCTTTGCGTGCTACCTGGTTAGACGCTGCGTCACCAGATGCCGCTACCAGCGTTGTTGCCGCATAAAGCCGCTGACGTGTGCAACCCTCAGGTAACCCGGTATTCGGTAAATAGAGACTTTTAGCTTGTACGCTATTCCGGTAAACGGGAGCGGTTTGGGCGGATTACCGGATGGTCGGGGCGTAAACGTGAGCGGTGAAGCCGCCTGATGTTGTAGAGCTCAACCAGACAAACGCATGGCTAAAACTGCAGTAACTCACCATATCCTGCTTCGCCACTCGTGCAAATTTTTGGCAGCGGCGTAATTGTGAACACGATTACGCCACTGTCGTAAATTTGCGCCAGCAGCTAAGCAGAATACAGTAATTAGCTCTGTGTTTGTGTGGTTGAGCTTTGCGCCACCAGCTGGCGCCACCGATCGGGCCGCTCACCTTGACGCCCCCGCTAAACCGGAAAAACCGCCCGCGCTTGTCCGGATACCGGACACGCTAAAGGTCTCTAATGGCGTAACGCTTACGGGCGCGCCGAAACTCTCCGTGAATAAATATTTAAGCCACCTCAGTACTTTTGCATGCTATCTGGTTAGACACTGCGTCACCAGATGTCGCTACCAGCGCTGTTGCCGCATAAAGCCGCTGACGCGTACAACCCTCCGGTAACCCGGTATTCGGCAAATGGCGTAACGCTCACGAACGCGCCGAAACTCTCCGCGCTGCACGTTTCTAGCG
This sequence comes from Dermacentor albipictus, assembly GCF_038994185.2. Classification (NCBI taxonomy): domain Eukaryota; kingdom Metazoa; phylum Arthropoda; class Arachnida; order Ixodida; family Ixodidae; genus Dermacentor; species Dermacentor albipictus. The sequence continues at coordinate 115,350,257 of NC_091828.1, forward strand.
AGACGCGAACAGAAGCTCATTTTTACCTCCACCGTCCTCGACACACAGCGACGTCGAGCTCGCGCGGATTCGCTCGAGCTCGCACGAAACGGCGCGGTGCGGCTCTCTCAAAAGGGCGCGAAACGCGCAGAAGCGCGCGCGCCTGGGGAGAGGTCCTCATCAGTCACGTCAGCGTTGAAAGCGCGCGCGAGATTTCCTCGGCGCAGCTGGCCCAGCATCGCTGTAGTACAGTAGGTGCGAAAAGCGCGCCAACGCCCCCGTCCGCAGTCACCATTCGAATCGCGCGCAAATGTGCGAGAGAGAGAGAGAGAGAGAAGGAGATTCTTGTAGATGGGAAGGAAAGGAGGAAGAGGACTGCACAATGCTGCCAATTGTACGAGGACCGGCGAGGGGGCCACATTTAAGAACTGGGCACGTGTCCCTGCCCTCCGTGGAACCGGAGTTTCGTATATGTGTCCCCTCAAAGGCGCAGGTTATAATTCCGTCCGTTGGAACATTTTACGTCACTGCACTATTTTTGTGTACCTCCAGAATCACGAAAAGACGTACGCCTGCAGGACGGATTAGGAACTTGCAATTCTTTGGTGAGTTTTGTCGAGTTTATTTACGCGTAACGTGGACTCCATGCATGCGAGAACTCTCTACAGGAACGTCAGATATGAGAACATCGATTAATCCGTGAACCACGCACCAGAATGATACGGTAAACATTGTGAAAAATGACAGAAACGAACCCGCTACATGAAGACATAAGACACCACGAGCGAACATCCCAGCCGTCAACCTTTCAACTCGTCTGGCTAAAACAGTTTGCATTCGGACTTGCAGCACAGGTTCAATGAGAAGTGTTTCAGTGTGTATATTCGGACGTTTTAAACATAAGTACATCAGTGATTTAAGTACAATCAGTGATTTTGATGAGTTCGCTATCTTGGCATGCGCCCGTAAGAGGTATCTATGCGAAATTCTATTCTTTTACGTATCATCGCGGACAATTTAACAAAATAATGCCAAAGTAGAGCACCTTTCGCAAGCAATGTAACCCGACAGCAACGTTTCGCCCCGCTATACTTCTTCGGTCGCGAAGTGCGGTTAATAGGCCTCACTGATCGTGCAAGCTGAAACCACGCCGACATTACACGAATTGTCGAAAGCGGAATCGCAATGCTACCTCTACTTAGCCCTAACTTGTTCGCGTTTTATTTGTCCATAACAGCCCGTACGCTCATTGAAACCGAGCGCTCTCGCTCTTAATATTTATAGCTGATGTTCAAATCCACGCCCCAGTGGGAGCTCCCTCTGGGCAACAAAATCCGAACTATGGTGTTATTCTATATTGTCGAATTCCGTAATGGCGGCACTCGAGCCAATCACAGAGGCCGTAGCAGCCCACTGGACGTGGGTGGGCTCTGTTCGGGTGGTTCAGCTGTGCGCCACCAGGTGGCGTCACCAACCTGGCCGCTCACGTTCACGCCTTCGGTAACCCGGTGTCAGGCGGAGGTCATTTCGTATACCGGAATACCGGACACGCACTCACCAACTCGCCATTCTGTTGAATATCAATGTTTTACACCTATACGCGGGTGTACTAGCTTTTGGTAGTATCATAATATACAGGAATAGCCGCTATTTTTCGTTTATCAGTAGAATTTACGCTCACTGAATGGTAAGCGGCTCCTGCACGCCACATGATTTTTTAAAGAGTTGCGTACTAAAGTAACGACGCTTATATGGCACAAAAAAAGCGCTGGCGCTCTCATGTCCTGCCCCTCTCTGGGTGTAATTTGTCTGATAACGCCTCTAAATATGTTGAACCTTTATGGATTGTAGCCTTATAATTTACGGCGTAATTTTGATACACAACGATAATTGTTACCAATCTCGCGTGCACTTCATTTTTTTAAAGCTTCACCATCCCCACCCCAGTGTAGGGTAGCAAACCGGAGACTCATATCTGGTTAACCTTCCTGCCTTTCCTCTTCATTCTCTCTCTCTCTCTAAACCTCCACGCTTGGTACCCAATTGCTGTCAGATATAAAGTATTCTCGGTGGACTTCACTGCCGGTGATTTCGCGATGATACGTTATTTATTAGAAGAGAAAATAAAGCTCAAAGTTCAATTTTTGAATTTCGCGCCTATACCTGAGGACTGATACGTCACTGTGACGTCAGGGATTTCAAATTATTTTTTTTTCGCATTTCCGACTTTGTGGGGGCTCTCAGTAATAGTTTCTGAAACTGTGCCCCCTGCTATAAAACAGTCGAGTCCAGCTGTACCAATAAATAATCAACTAAAGAATTAACGCCGTCAAAATTCATGAAGTCACGGCTTACCGGTGGATGGATGGATGGATGGATGGATGATTGCGGCTCAACCCTTTGAATCGGGCGGCGGCGGCGCGCGCCACCTAGCCTTTAATGGTTCTATGTGCATGCATACCTTTGTATTTACTCCTTTACTTTTGCGTTGATATTATCCACCAATCTCCGGTGCGAGAAATTGAAGGCGCCGTCGTCACGTATCATTCGTTTCTTGCGTCCTTTCTGACTTAGTACGTGTCTTTTCGCGTTATGAGTGGCTGCTTTAGTATTGTAGAAGTGCAATTTATTAACGCAACTCAAATTAAATATAGCGCTGCACACCCGCTTCCTTGCTTTCAAGAACTCTACGAGTTCGTTACAACGTAAACTGACTGAGTGTTTTTAATGTCCCTTTACAGCAGATGCACTCAAGACTGATGACAATTACTGCATGTTACGTGAAAAAAAGATCACACCCTAAAGGGCGTACTTCACGATGACGTTAATGATGTTATTGATTTCCGGGTGCATTTCCTCGCTATAACGCCCTATTCCCAGTGCTTCAGTGCAAGCGTATATGACTGAATTGTCCGAAAGGATGATGACGATTTTCCCGCACAGCTGCAGACCGTGAGGTGTTTCAGGGGTGTTTTAAGTTTTATTGAGTGACAACACAACACACATGAAATGTGTAAACTTTCTACAGGCATTGCAAAAATCAACTCTCTTCCGACAAACGAAAAGGGTGTTCAAAGTGCAGACATTAATCGGCAGAGCGTGCCGCGCCATTCTTCCTCGCTCGGCTACCACAGAAACTGAGTCCTCGTTTCAATCGCCTCCTAGATTACACGCGTCCGCATTCTCAGAGGCAATGTCCTTTCTCTTTCTCTTCTTCGACTGCTGATCCGGACGGCCTCCGAGGATGTGTGTGTAATGTTTTCCCCATAACTTGTTTCTCTTATATCGCGGAGTCTAACCTGGACGCAATATTGTAGGCGTAGGCTATGGAGGCGAAAACAGGCCCCAAGGCCAATATTTGGATAACGATGTCTACACCAACGTTACTAGAGTCTACACCACCACCAACGACGACTATACAGGCCCGAATTAGTAGCTCAACTAGCGCCGCTTTGCCTCCCTCGGCCGGCGCGGTAACTAGGTCGTCGTTCCTTCTCTCATTTCTCCACAAGTAGGAAACCACCCATGCCGCAGCGCCACTCCGCACCATAGCGGCGGCATCGGGAAACCAAGCCGGAGAGCGCCGCCAGGAGCAGCGGCGTCAGCTACGCTACAACGACGCGACGCGACGGCGCTCGCTGCAGCATTGCCGCCGGCGCCCGTCCTCTCTTTTGTCCTCTCTCCTCCACCCTCTCGCCCCCGGCGAGCCCCACCACCGGTGTTCGCTTTCCCCGCAACACTCTGCGGCGAACCGATCGGCGGCGTACTCTCCCGTGTATTTGAATCGTTGGAAGCAAGCATCGGCTCCCCCCTCGACTCCTGCCTCGCCGAAGCATCAAAGACAGCTCACTCCTGCAACGAACTTGCCCTCGCATCATCCCTCCATTTGAGCCGGACGCGTGCGCGTCGTCTGTCAACCGCTCGACGGACTCCGTCTGCAACTAGAGAGCACTTCTGCAACCGCATCGCCTGCGACAGAAGGACGGTACGGCGCGAGGATTATCGTGACGTTGTTTGGAGAAGTTGCGCTTACAGTACGTGTTATTGTGCGTGTCTCGGTGGGCAGTTGTCAAGCGCTTCGTCGAGCGTCGCGCGCACTCGATCATCGCCTCGTCGTCGACCGGAGAGGCTTCAAAACAAAACACACCGCGGCCCTGACGGCGCCGGGCACTCGCTTCGTGACGCTGGGGAGCTTGGGATTATTCATCACGCGCAAGAGCTGCGGCGTTCGCGTCCCTGGCACTTCCACGGCGAGTTGTTTCTTTTGATCGTCGCAAGATCTCCGCCGACGGTGCTACGAGGAGCTGTTGAGGCAATTTGATCGCCGTTGATTGTCAGCGCTGGTGAGTTTGAGCCGTCTTTGTTTCTCTTTCATCTACGAGAGCAGCGGATGCTTGACAGCTGTGTGTTGACATCCGCATCGCCGGCTCGGGATTATCGATCAGAAAATCGATTCCAGGTGCCTGCTTAGGTTTCGAATCGTAGGTTGTGGACGAACGCTGATATTTGGGCCTAAGTATCGTAGGTGACGTTTCGTACTTTGCGACACAAATTTGAACGATTCTCGAGGTGTTGGGAACTTGGAGAGGAGAGAGAGGCGTCAGCTGTGTGTTGAGACGAAGCCGAACCGGCAGGCGCTCACATAGCGCAGACTCGTCGGCGGGCCAATGGGAAGGTGGCTCGGCAGTGACGTCATCGCTACGGAGGGTCATTCATAGAGAGCGCGGGAGAGCATACACTGCAGGGGCAAATGTTAGTGTTTTTTTTTCCCCTACAAATATTGCAGTTTTGCACTTGCGCGAAAAAGGAAGTTGCAAGAATCAAAGTCGTGTGCCTTGCAAAACGATACGTCTATAGCTGTCTTGATGTAACTAAGTGATGAGGTCCCCAAACAATAGTTGATGAGCACAATGACATCAGCCATTCGAGCTATCAAAGAAAAACAAAGAAAGCGACGGTTGCACTATCACCTATTGCTTATGCATCTACGGCCGTTTAGTCAACGGGAAAAATAGGAACAAGCGCTAAAATAAACAACCTGTCCTGTAGTTTATCTGAAGTAAAAGAAGGAAACCGAACGCTCGTAACGAAAGGGCCACAACGTGGTTCAACTTCTTACAGTCTCACTCGGGCAAAGAAAGGAAGATCAAATCGCAGGGATGTGTTTTGAGAACGCGTTCTCGAAGCCTTATCAGGTCGCAGTCGGCCTTTTCTTTGTTCTCGACGACGGCAGTAACGATACTTCTCCAGCGAAGAAACAATACGTAAGCCTCGCAATCTCCTTGGATTGCTAATAATTTCACTCACGAAACAAAACAACCTACCTATGAGAAAAGAGAGAGAGAAACTGAACGGGCAGAAAAGACCAGGTCTGCGGGTTCCGCTTGACTGTGCAGGCAGAACCCATTCAAGGAGACACAACCCCTTCAGAAGCAACAGCGGCAATAATTCTCAGCCGGTCTGGGAAATCTCCAGACGCGCTGATTGTGTGAGGCTTAGCGCACATATACAGAAAGGGAGAGGGGAAGGGGGGATCATTTTTTCCGGTCGCCTGCTGGCTGGTATGTTGTTACCGCCGTTCAGAAAGAGGTTGAAAAACCCGTTCGGCTTCCGAGTGCGCGAACGCAGGTGAACGACGATGGAGGACGACGACAACTTCGAGTGGTGCTTCGATTGTTGCTAGGGCTGCTGCCGTGTTCGAGTACCTACAGCATAAAGCTATCAGATCGAGACCGCGTCATTGCTTCATATAGGCTTTGAAAATCTCACAAGCAATGAAAGGCAGTGGAGGACTTTGCCGTTATCAACGCCTATATAGGTCGAGTGTATCTGCCAGAGAGTCTGGCACAGTATAGGAAGGAACCGGTCGAATATCTTCGCAAGACCTTATGTAATGCCTGCGGGACTTTTAAGGTGGAATACATGAAATGAAATGCTAATATGAGGCCCAGTTCGATCATTAACTGAACTGTACGTGCACGCCAGGGCTGGGCATCGATAACGAAAATTAACCCGAATGAGCGTTGCGCTTTCGCAGACTATTTGATCAATTAGCCGCGGTTGTGTTGATCTCCACGGAGATCACTTAAAATCGGAACGAAAATGTACGACGTGTTGCGTTAGATACGCATGTAAGTAAACAGTAAGCATCAAAACCGATATGTCGTTAATTTCGAGGTACGTGTGTCAATTACGAGAAGATAACACGAAAGCCACGCTTTCACATTTTGAATTTCCCGCCGAAATCTCAACGCCGGCACGTCAGTGTGACGTCAGGGATTTCGAAAGTGTGTTATGGTATTTCGGCCGGCAACGGGCGCAAGCAGAAGTTCTCAAAACCTGCCAAGACCGGCCGTCGGATCCTTCGGAATGTAACGTAGTCAACATTCGTTAGCGACAAGGAACTCTGCTTAGAGCAGACGGCGTCAAAATCTGTGACGTCACGGCGAGCCTTCAAGGCGGCGCCGCATTCGGTCTTTCCTCCTCGCGTCTTTTCTGGCTTACATCAATCCTGCATCCCATGGCAAGAGTGGTTTTCTTTGGTATTCCAGAACCGCGATTTACTAATACCGCTGGAATTACTGTAATGCGTTAGCATTAGGAAAAAAAGTGCATGTGTGTGAAGTGTGGGAAGCAGGTCACGTGATAGAAGTAGGGAGGGTATCAGAGAGCTTGAAGAGCATATGACGGTCGTCTGCTCCCACGTCAGTGCAACTGACGGTCGTCTGCTCCGGATCACTTCACTCCTCGAAGAGGCAGGACACGGTGGAGTGAGCTCTTAACTCTTAAACCATGGATCCGCTCTTAAACCATGGATCCGAGACCTCAAAGAGGTGCGACGTGATGCTAACGCATTTCCCTCGCACTTACCGCTAAATCGTCGCTGATTATTTCTTTTCTTGCGCACTTTGTCTCTGGGGTGCTGCGTCGTCTCTAAAACGCATGCAGATGCCAGTTGCGGTTACGCAGCCCGAGTCATGTATATAGAGCAAAGTAATGCAATAACTCAGAACCAGAAATCGCCTGTCTTACGTTGATTTCCGGTGCATGGTTCACCCGGAAATTCGCGTAGTTTCCGGTCACTTTCCTACCAGTTTAGCGCAAAATGGGAGCGACGACGAAACAAGGAACGACAGACATACGTTTCGCCGCCTGTCCTATTCGGCGCTAAAGATATAAGCATCATGAATTAACCATTTTACCTGAAAACGTCTCGCTGTCTATGTCCTTTTGCACGTGAGACGTCAAAAGAGATACCACGCAGAGATGAACAAAACACAAAGATAATGTGTCTTAGCAGTGAGGCTTTATATACATATAACTATTTATTTGTTTATAAGTCACTGCGAACCATGCGCAGGTCCAAGTAGGGTGGTTAGAAACGAACATTGAAACAAACATTGAAGAATAAAGTAATACTTGTCATTCGGTAACGTGATCGGGCCGGTACGACGAATAATTGCAGTCAATAATGATACGTGAAACAAAATGAATATTTAACCCCACAAAAAAAAGCCCACCGTCGTTTTTGACACGCATAATTCGTTAGCTAAAAACTGATTTATGCACTGGAAACCCAATACATATAGCGGCCCGTATTGTAGCGTTTCTTTTGGGATGCTGAAGGGAGTTTTCAGTTGTGGATAGCTCAGCAAAGTCAATTTCTAATAAAATTATTTCCGTAATAATTAATTTTACTAATTAGGTTCTCACTGTTTTCTTCGTACCCATACACACTCCCCATGACAAGAAATAAACGTTAACAAGTTGTTTTAATTTTTCTCTGATGTGAAACGGTGTTCGGGTTTTTTGGGGTTGGAACTTCTACATGTACAGTCGCGATCAAAAGTTTGGAGACCAAAGGTGCAGCGATTTGTTGTTTTTTACAGCCTGGGCATTCCGGCTGAAATCAAGAGCACACCCCTACACGCGCGTGTTTGACCAATGCAATGTATTAAACTAATCCAGGCCACAAAACTGCCCTTGATTTCTTTTTTTGCTGGTGCCGTAGTTTCCAAAGTTTTGATCGCGACTGTACAAAATGTGGGGGTCAAAGTTCAGAAAGGTCAGCTCGAAAGAAAACGCTGCAGGAAGGCAAGCGGACGAGAATTCAAGCAATTTCCGGAGTGCTAATCTCGGGGTGCGTTTGTTCGTCGGTCTGATAGCGATTCTGCTCACTGAATTTGGCGCCCCAAACCACTGTCGCCATACTACAGTCACACCGGATACGCGCTTCACTGCATAGCTTATCGATCGGCGGGGGCGGACCCACACCCTCAACAAAGCTAGCTAATGCGACCGGACGCAAAAAAAAAAAAAGGGTCCTGGAAAGCACGCAAACAAATTTACTGTCACAGAAGCTTATCTGTGCGCAACACAGACATGTGCGCTTATCAATGCTTTCAAAGTTGAATCTAGGCCAGAATAGCATTCAGTGGAGCTTGTTGGCTCAGAGAAAGACGAGTTTGAATATAGGAGTCGAATAAGACTGTTTTTGCAAATGTCTTGGAAATGTTATACTCGATCGCTTACACTTAAAGTGAAACTTTTTTACTTTTTCTTTCGTTTGAACTCAAGTAGTGCACGATGTCTATTGCTACCGTTTCGAAAACACAACGCGCAAACGTTCTAAAAAAAATAATGAAAAAATAAATAAACAGACGTAGAGATATTAAAGTTCTTTCTTTCCCAGCACAATTCCCCGGCGTTGTTCGTCGTCGTCTGCTTCGCACTCGAGCAGACGACGGCTTTCGCGTATTTGCTCTCGCTGGGCGTACAAAACCCACTGCTTTTCGAGGCTTCGGCGAAGTACTACACTCGAAGCCAAGATCAAAGCCACCACTGCCGGTTCCCATATTTATTCATTCGCTCGCCGTCGTTGCCCAACTAACTGTCTGTATGAAACTCCCCTCCTGTCTTTTAATACTGTTTTTCTTTCGTCGCACTTCTGTTTTCGCTCGGGGCGTCGTGCCAGACGGACTGAAAACGCGCCGTAAGGACCGTACAAACCTGCGTTTGTACTACAGTTAAGGCTTCGCGGGGCTTTGCCGGGTGCACGCCACTCACGATGGGAAGCTTGCGTAGCGTATATAGCCTCTTTCCACCCCCGTTCACTCTTTCATTCGCTCACCGGGACAGTGTTTTGTCTGTCCAGACGTACTTTTGTCCTTTTTTTTTGTTTTCGATTTGTCGCTTCGTTTCGTTTCTCCTGGTTTCTGCGCCCCTACCAGACGATAACGGTGCGAGAGGTGCGTAAGGCTATACGGGGCGGGCGGTAGAGAACCGCTATTCGTCATCGCCGCAACCCCGACGCCAGAGTCGACACCGCTCTGCAACACGGCTGGCGTGGGACAACTGCAGGAGGGAGTGTCTGAGAGAGAGAGGGGAGGGGGGAAAGGTGACGTCATTGCACCGGAGTTGGATAAAGGGGGAAGAGAGCAAAGCCTCGGCTCAGTCAGGGCTCAGTGCGAAGCGCAATGTAAAAACAAAGCAAACGCAGTGAACAACAAAACGTGCGTGTGTGTGATGGGGGGGGGGAGGTAATAAGTGGGTGAGGGGGCGGTCCTCTCCGAAGCTGTCACGTCGTCCCTCGCCAACGACCGGCTGCGGGCGGGTCAGGCAACACTGGGCTTCGACCTCACGTTCAGGGACGTCCCGAAATATACGCGCGTCGTCTGTCCATCCTCGCGTGCGCTTTGCTGTCCTACCGATAACTGAGCGGCGCGCTAGCTGCGGCAGCAGCAGACGGGGGAGAAACGGGGTGCCCTGTCGTCTGCGAACGCGCGTGCGAGCAGAAGACGACTCGCGAGTCGTCTGCAACGATGCGTGCATGCACTCGCAGTTGTCGTCTGCTCCTACTTTTTGCTCTGTGATTTCGTTCGTTCCGCACACCTCCGAATTTTGAACGCTGACACGCGAACACGGCGAGCGTGCGTCGTCTGCAACGTTGTGTTAGCCGTCTGGCCTCTCTCACTCCCTCTTATTTAGTTATTTCTTCTATACCCTGACCCCCCCCCCCCCCAAAAAAAAAAAAAAATTGAGGGCCAAGCCAGAAACGCAGCGCATGGCTTGCAACGCAACTCCACGCGACAGACAAGAACCGGTATACGAGAACTCGTACGTGAGCGAAATATATTTGTTCAGGTGTGAACCAGCACACGAGGCGCTACGGCAAAATAACGAACGACAAAGTATCGATTTGTGTCTGCTTCACCTACGCAAACAGAGCACTGCATATGTATGAATAGTCGCACGCTGGCTTGCTTTTGCCTAGTACGTGATGCCCCCCTCAAAACCCCCCGATAAATCTTATTCGATATAAGCGAGGATGCATTTTTCTTTCTCTTTCTTAGTTCTTTTTCCGAGCTCTCTCTCTTTTTCGGGTATTTTCCGCTGAGGGGCGCGTACAGCTAAACAGATTTCCCTATATTATCGAATTTGGGGAAACGATGTCAGAGCCGCGATACCTGAGCGAAAGATAAATATATAGGACGGCGGGGCGACGTAGCTTTTGCAAATAGAAATCTTCGACGCGAACCATTCGGAGCGGGAATTCCCGAAACGTACGAAGAAAAATGAAATTTAATCACAGGCCGCGGCGACTCTAGCAGACGAAAAGTGCTGTGCCGAGAACTTCTGCTGCAGTCGTTTCTTTCCTTCTTTATTTTTGTCTCAATTCCTTTTTTCCCGAAGGCGTCTGCAGTAGAGTAAAACCTACGATGTAGCTATTTACGTTTCTCGATTGCTCTTGCAGCAGAAAGCAGCTAGGAGTCGTAGAGGTATGGATCATTATTCTTTGACCCCCCGGCGAAATTTTGGAGTGGCCAGGCTTCTGCCTTGTCGAGGTAACGTTTACCGATCTTCTGTAAGTCAGCTGGCTCAATCCCGTTCTGATGTAAATGCATTCGTCGCTAGAGTTATGAGTGCACAATATTCGGTACATATACCGCATGATGCAGTCAGTATAATCTTAAGGGGGCACGCTCAGTTAGTATCCTACAATCAATTACAGCGAAGACATATTAAAACCATGCACCCTGTCATTTGTTACGCATGCCCATTTGGCCTAACACATCAGATACCCCTTATCCCCCTGTCATTTTCAAAAAAAATAAAGATGGCAGTGTTGAAGAAATGTAGCAGCTTTGCATTGTCTTTAGAAAGGGAATATATGGACATGACACTTCCCTTTTCGCTTTCCCGATTCCCCAGTGTAGGGAAGCCTGCCGGGCTCAGCCTGGTTAACCTCCCTACCTTTCCCTTATGGCTTCTCTCTCTCTCCGACTTGTGAGTTTCCTGCGTTCATTGAATGTTTAAATAACACTCTTAAACCCTGCAAGAAATACTCACAAGCATGAAAGCACCCTAAATAACGTACTGTAATACTTGTTTCTACAGACTAGTTTTCGTTTCGGTAACCACGAGGTGGGTATCATGACGTCACGATGACGTCATGGATCGCTGCAATGCTTCGATCGCTGTAGCTGCGAACGAGCAAAGAAACGCACGCAGCGCTGCGTTTCTCTTTCCTTTTTTAAGCAACGTCATCATGCATATAGCCTTATTGCTACCACTGATCCATTAGATCATTCAAAGCGGACAAATTCAATATGTCAATTTATATCTTGCCTCAATTTGTTACGTTGTCTGCAACGGTTCTGCCAAAGTTGTATTTCCATATTCCTCAATTTTCTGAGATTGATGTGTAGCATATCAATTTTGTCTGCTTTAGATGTACTATCAGATACAATTCACAGAATTATGAAATCATTTTCCTTGCTGAGTTAGAGAGTTGTAAACTTGATAGTTCCGTTTTCTGAAAATTTTCGATTTTCGCGAACATTTATAAAAAATCGACGCCCTAAATCGAAAATTAGAAACCAACACTCACTAGATTTGAAGTTTTTCCTTTAAACCAGAAAAAGTCGTCAAATTTGGTGCAGTGTCTGCCGAGAAAAACTAATTCTCCTTTTACATGCATTTAGATAGGAGCACCCGTGCTAAAGCTTCCTCTTAAGGAGGGTTGATTGAAGAGGCGTATATGCATAGCCAGTGACACACACACCCAACGACCCAAGCTATTAGCCCCGAGAACGAACACGAGCGGCGCTGCGAGCGCCGCTCGCGTGACGTCAGGGCACGGACTCGCGCCTGTCGTCTGCTACAGTTCGTGCGTTGTCCGGGCGCTTTCTGCGGTGTATTCGTTTGTTCGACCTCGTTCTCTCTGCTTGTATACTTATGGTGGTCGTCTCAAATATGTTTTTACGACGTCTTCCTTTGCGAACATTTATTCAAAGAGCTAATTTCTTAGACAACAATGCAGCTCTCGAAGGCAACGCTACAGTGCCAGCCGAAGCGACGCAGACCAGCCCATTGCGGGTTTTTCATACGCGGATAGACAATCGCAAAAGCATAGCCTATAGGAATTCAGTTATGATACCATACCTGCCGCGGTGCAACAAGTATGTCACAAAGTTGGCTGTATATGACTTCTACAGCAGTTACGTTGATTTTATTCCGCTAAAACAGGTTTGCTCACGACGAGTAGTTCATGGTATAATATCGAATTTTTGCATTTCCTCACAGAAACGCTCGGCAGTAGTACGGTGACTTAATACTGGAGCTTAGATTCTACACGCCTCACTTGCTTCTTTAACTGCTTGTCAACATTAGGCGGTTCTTCACGTGTTTATTTTTTTTAAGCAGCGGAAATTTGAAGTAAAGTTAATGAAGGCTTACAGCTATTTACAGAGTACAAATAGGAATGTACCAATATATATTCTCTTTTCCGTGCTACACGTTCAACTCACCTCTTTAGAGCGCGTTTGTTAATGATTAATAATGCATGTTATGTTCCTCTTTTTTTGTCTATGTTAACAAGTGTATATCATTTATTTATTTCAATGCCGCAGTGTGTTTTGCATTGTTATCGTGGAAATATTTCACTGTGCTTTCATATATTGTATAACTGCAATGTTTTATGGCCACTATATAAATGTAATTTATATGGCGCTTGATGTGTTACCCCATGCAGCCATATTGTACCTAAGAGGGTGAGATTACCTCAAGCCGCGTCTGTGCGGCTTTTTTCCCTCATCCACCTCCATTTACCACTCCTCTGTACTTGTGTGTGTGTAAATGGAAATTAATAAATCAAATCAAATCAAACTCACTTGAGAAATTTACTGGTGCTTGTTGCTTGAGGAATATACATGACGAATCTGTTTGGCAAACTGACACAGGCTGCTCGGCCCAATTTTTTTAGTGAAGTATGCCTGCTGGACCGCATAGCTGCAGCCAGAAAGCAGTCGAAGCGTCAATGACTAGTAGTATGGGACATATTGAAGATATCGAAATTCCCCCTGTGGAGGGTCAGAAATCAAGTGAAAGTATATGCAAGGCTTGTGGTGCTTTCTTTATGAATGTTTGCGATTGGATTGGAGCAAACTTAAATTAGCCTGCAAGGTTCTCTTTTAACTACCGACGAAGCGAATAGTTATCCGTTTGTATAATTAAATAACGCTGGATCGAGACATGGTGAGACAAAAGGTGCTTGAATTTTCCTTTTGTAGGCAATCTAAGCTGCGTAGTAGTAGCTCGAGAATACTTTAGCCATTCCAGTTGGCGCTGTAAAAAAATGCTTTATGGTTTTAATTCGAAGTTGAAGTGAACTGATGGGTTTCGCGAACATAGCGTGCCTCGCCATACGGACAGTCGATTGCTACCGTTACATGATCAGGGGTGTGCCATATTGTCGATAAAGGCTACTGAGGGCCACTATGATACATTTCATCACTTTCAATTGAGTGGCTGTTGATCTAAACAACGAAACTTTTCTCTCAGGTGATTGCTACTATGGTGTTTGTGAATTAACTATGTAAATACTCTACATGACACGCCGTCGTGTTAGCAGCCATGAGCAATTCGTTTTTTGGAGGCCTGTTTCAGAGGGGGATGAAAGTAGCAGCAAACATTTTCATAAGAAATGCGCGCCTAACTATTTTTTTACGCATTAATGAATGGCCATATTTGAATAGAACAACACACCAGAGTAATAGGAATCATGATGACAGCTTCGCTGGGCAGTGTCTTTCTAACATCGGATAACATGTTGACGCCAAGTACCAAATTTTTCTTCCACGTAAAATGCAATACCTCTCATAGCTAAATACTAAAGGAATGTTAAGTATTTAGCGAAGCATCATACACAACTTCGCGCGTTGAATTTGCATATATTCTTTTTTTTAGTCAAAATTTACCGATAGACACGGCGCATATATGCATTGCAAAAACTTGTAGACCCCTTTAACGCTACTTAGCTTGCGATATCCAAGTCGCAAAGTTTCTCGACTCACACGCTTTTGAAGAAGAAACTGTGGTTAAGGTATTGCAGCTGAAAGAAGCCGATTTATTCTTCAATACGTACGGCTCGAGCCACCTATACCCCAAGCATACACGAAGGGAACGAGCGCGCGCGGCAGCCGAGCGAGCCGGAGCGAGCGGCGTCCTGGCCGTGACGTCACTCGCGAGAGGGCGCCATTCCTCTTTCTCGGGGCTAATAGCCTCGATCAGAGGTTCACTGAAGAGCGGCGTGCAACAAGCAGTGGCACACACCGAACGACACAAGTTGGCTCGCAAACAGTTTAATTCGTGAGCTACGCACCTATATACTGTCACACACCCAGTAACCCGAGATGATCCGGCGTTTGGTTTTGAGCCCTGTTCCCTCAGCACAGGAGCCCGATTCTCTGCCCATTAGAACACGC